>NC_138299.1:126601063-126623563 GCF_965601325.2 Salmo salar
ACAGGGAGCAAGAGACTGCAGTGGTGTGTGTGTATGTGTGTGTGTGTGTGTGCATGCGGGTGTGTGAGCGTGAGTGCTTGCGTGCATGTGTGTGTTGGACGACTGTATACGTGCAAGGTGCAGGATATCTTATGAGTTGATAACTCCACCAGGATAAGAATACCAGCCTATACAACAAAACATGGCAGCTTACATAAACATACATAAAATAGAGGTATCAGCAGGGGGTTAGAGTGGAGGGATACTTACAATTTTAAGCTTTTTCACAGCCTCCTCGCATACATGCATCCCTCTGGATTCCTCCACCTCCACCAGACCCAGGTACTACAGATAGAGATGGAGAGAGAGAGAGAGAGAGAGAGAGAGAGAGAGAGAGAGAGAGAGAGAGAGAGAAACAACGAGAGAGAGATGGAGAATGAGAGATACATTAAAACTCAGAGATGCAAAGGCTGTTATGAAGATTTATACAAACTGCATGAACACACAACTATGCCCAAGTACCCTATGCAATGTAGTTAATCTCCTCTGCATTCACATGATCCCAAAACAGTGTAAGTCAATCCATTCCAAAGTGAGCCACCAGACTGTGTCAGCTGCTAATAATGAGGATGAATGAGGGAGGATAGAGTCCTTTTACAGGATTAGATTTCCAGTCCCCCAGAGTTCCCTGTGGTGCGTCCTAGGCCCTTGGAGAGACAATTAGGTTGCCAGAATGTTTTTTTGTCAAATACAAACCCATTCCTCTGAGCCAAGCTAGCAGAGTGGAAAACATACCGAAAAAGTGCCTGAAATAGATTGTATACTATCTTTCCGCAGAGGCCTTTTGAAAGCATGAGTCACTTTATTTACCCCATTTAGAGTTATGTGTGGCTTAGTGAGTGTGTGACAGAGAAAATGAGAGAGATAGAGAGAGAGAGAGGAGGGGAGAGGGGAGGCGGGGGAGAGAGAGGGGGAAAGAGAGAGAGGCAATGTTCCATAAAAAATATTTCATCACTGAGCAGATTTTAGGTCTTCTGAGCGCAAACTTGAACAGTTGTGAAAATTCTGTGCAACTTTCGGTGTACGATTACTGTGAACGCCGAGGCTGTACTCGCCTTTCGTGCTATTGAAGGAAGTATTGCTGACTACAAATGATCTATAACTGGGCTATTAACTCACTAATTAGCAAAGGACATTAACAAAATGTGCACACGTGGCTACATGTAGCTCTCGCTTTCATCTCAAAACAAGTGTATCTACTCACGGCTGCTCATGCTGTAAAAACAGTCCAGCTCAAAGTGAATGGCACAGATCCATATATGGCAATGGTCTATTTGTATATAGGCCTACTGCAGCTCTGATTGGTTATGCTGCACCGGTCTGTGTAGAGTATGTGCTTGTCAATACCATAGAATCCTACTCCAATGCGATCTGCCTACAACAAAATCTCTTGTATAGTTAGTTTTGCATACTAAGTCTTACATAGTTCATTTTGTTTCGGTATGTGGCATTAAAAGTGGCTAATATTGTATTGATTCCATCACAATTCCCACAGTAAAGGGACATGCTGAGTGAAGTTAAATCTCGTGCTACTCCGCGCGTGCTGATATTTCTTCTGTGCAACCTGGGGAACTCCATGCCCACGTGCAATTTAGAGGGAACATTGGAGAGAGGGGGATAAAGATAGAAAGAAAGAGATGAAGAAAGAGAGAGAGACAGAGAAAGAGAGAGAGAGAGAGAGAGGCCGATACCCGCTAATGATCAAAATCTACAACCACCTAAAAGGAAGCGATTCCCAAACCTTCCATAACAAAGCCATCACCTACAGAGAGATGAACCTGGAGAAGAGCCCCCTAAGCAAGCTGGTCCTGGGGCTCTGTTCACAAACACAAACAGACCCCACAGAGCGCCAGGACAGCAACACAATTATACCCAACCAAATCATGAGAAAACAAAAAGATAATTATTTGACACATTGGAAAGAATTAACAAAAAAACTGAACAAACTAGAATGCTATTTGGCCCTAAACAGAGAGTACACAGTGGCAGAATACCTGACCACTGTGACTGACCCAAACTTAAGGAAAGCTTTGACTATGTACAGACTCAGTGAGCATAGCCTTGTATTGAGAAAGGCCACCGTAGGCAGACCTGGCTCTCAAGAGAAATGAGGTGGAAACTGAGCTGCACTTCCTAACCTCCTGCCAAATGTATGACCATATTAGAGACACATATTTCCCTCAGATTACAAAGATCCACAAAGAATTCGAAAACAAAACCGATTTTGATAAAGTCCCATATCTACTGGGTGAAATACCACAGTGTGCCATCACAGCAGAATGATTTGTGACCTGTTGCCACAAGAAAAGGGCAACCAGTGAAGAACAAACACCATTGTAAATACAACCTATATTTACGTTTATTTATTTTCCCTTTTGTACTTTAACCATTTGCACATTGTTACAACACTGTATATATACATAATATGACATTTGTAATGTCTTTATTCTTTTGGAACTTCTGTGACTATAATGTTTACTGTTCATTTGTATTGTTTATTTCACTTGTGTATATTATCTACTTCACTTGCTTAGGCAATGTTAACATATGTTTCCAATGCCAATAAAGCCCCTTGAATTTAATTGAATTGAGAGAGACACCTTGTGTAGCCTTTGGCCTGCCTCCAAACACTACTGCTAGGTGCTCCAAACAACTGCTACTCTGCTCTTGTAGCAAGACGGCCCCGACAGACACGCTCGCCTTGTTTCTAGCTCTATAAGGATTTCGCTGCACCTGCTATAACACCTGGAAATCTGTGTAAGCGACCAATAAACGTAAATTTTTATAGACCTTTTTAAAAGCTTTTTGACGAGGACCCCAAAGAACTTGCGGTGCGTTTGTAAACAACAGCTGTTCAGTTGCAGCTGTAAGCGAGCTATGCTAGCTAACTTAGTCTAGTTCAGGGGTAGATCTCGAGCTACCAGTAGCTACCAGCCCAGCCATGAGTAGCTTGCCAAGCAATTATGAAAGTACATGCATTCTTTCATTTGTTCCATTACAAACAGTCATAAACAAAAAACTCCCAACTATTATCCAATCAAACACACATTTACATTATGCCACCCTAGGTTTGCCACTATTGGCTTAAAAAGCCAAACATAAAATAATATCTGCCAATTAATTTCCAGCAATATTGCCCGACTGTCTGTTTTGTGTGAGCGTTTGTTTATCACTCCATGAAGCCAGATAGCGATGCTAATGATAACCGTCTTGTGGGTAGACAGAAAGACTTTCCCCAATAACCTCAATTAAATGTTAACTGCAAAGTAAGCTTGCCTCACATAACTATATCATGATTCGTTGTATCAATTGGGTGGGCGTTGTTTTTTAACTCCGCCATGACATGTGCTGCAGCAGTAGGCCTAACAACATCAACATTGCTAGACCGAGACCAAAGACAGTACAATGTGAAGATAAGTTAAATCTGCTTCTCTGATAAGACTCCCCGAACACACTTGGAGGTGATGTCATGGCGACATTGGGTAGCTAAACTCATGCGTAGAAACACCTAATCGGTTCTAACCATCATCGCACGCCGAACTGCACATGTGCAGGCCATCAAATTAAAGGCACTATTTCGATGTAAAGTCGTTTTTTGACCAAAATGAAAACGTGTCAGTTTGTCACTCACGAGGTTGGAGTAATAACATGTTCAACTACTTAAGATATTGGCTCGAATCTAGGATGTGCCTTTAGATTTCAAGAAAATTAACAAGTAAGGAAGACTTTTTCACTTCTCTCATTTACTTCTCAAACCCCAAACCCTGGTTGGATACCCCTGGTCTAGTTTCTCAAGTTTAAAGTTAGAATTACCATAGTATTTGCTGGTGGGAAGGTCCTGACGACCAGGTTTAAATATTTTTTTTTAAATTAATGTTTATAGATTTCCAAAAGAAGCATTGCAGCGGGCTGCATTGCATGCATGGATAGTAACGCTAGCAACAGGAGGATGTGGCGCCGGGATGATGTGTAGCACACTGGCAAGGTGTTTATCAAGTTAACTATCTATTCTAGGTAACGTCAGCTAGCTAGCTTCATGAGGAATGCTTTTCCAACAGTCTGAAGGAGTTCCCACATATGCTGAGCACTTGTTTGCTGCTTTTCCATCACTCTGTGGTCTAACTCATCCCAAACCATCTCAACTGGGTTGAGGTCAGGTGATTGTGGAGGCCAGGTCATCTGATGCAGCCCTCCATCATGCTCTTTCTTGGTCAAATAGCCCTTACACAGGCTGGTGGTGTTTTGGGTCATTGTCCTGTTGAAAAACAAATGATAGTCCCACTAAGCGCAAACCAGATGGGATGGCATATCGCTGCAGAATGCAGTGGTAGCCATGCTGGTTAAGGGTGCCTTGAATTCTAAATAAATCACCGACAGTGTCACCAGCAAAGAACCTGCACACCCTAGCACCTCCTGCTCCATGCTTCACAAAGAGAACCAAACATGCGGAGATCATCCATTCACCTACTCTGCGTCTCACAAAGACAAGGCAGTTGGAACCAATAATCTCACATTTGGACTCATCAGACCAAAGGACAGATTTCCACCAGTCTAATGTCCATTGCTCGTGTTTCTTGGCCCAAGCAAGTCTCTTCTTCTCATTGGGGTCCTTTAGTAGTGGTTTCTTTGCAGCAATTTGACCATGAAGGCCTGATACACACAGTCTCCTCCGAACAGTTGATGTTGAGATGTGTCTGTTACTTGAACTCTGTGAAGCATTTATTTGGGCTGCAATTTCTGAGGCTGGTAACTCTAATGAACTATTCCTCTGCAGCAGAGGTAACTCTGGATCTTCCTTTCCTGTGGCGGCCCTCATGAGAGCTAGTTTCATCATAGATCTTGATGGTTTTTGCGACTGCACTTGAAGAAACTTTAACAGTTCTTGAAATCTTCTGTATTGACTGACCCTCAAGCCTTAAAGTAATGATTGACTGTCGTTTCTTTTTGCTTATTTGAGCTTTTCTTGCCATAATATGTACTTGGTCTTTTACCAAATAGGGCTATCTTCTGTATACCACCCCTACCTTGTCACAACACAACTGATTGGCTCAAATGTAATAAGAAATAAATACATTCCACAAATTAACTTTTAACAAGGCATATGTGTTAATTGAAATGCATTCCAGGTGACTACCTCATGAAGCTGGTTGAGATAATGCCAAGAGTGTTCAAAGCTATCATCAAGGCAAAGGGTGGCTACACTGAAGAATCCCAAATATAAAATATATTTTGATTTGTTTAACACTTTTTTTGGTTACTACATGATTCCATATGTGTTATTTCATAGTTTTGATGTCTTCACTTTTATTCTACAATGTAGAAAATAGTAAAAATAAAGAAAAACCCTGGAATGAGTAGGTGTGTCCAAACTTTTGACTGTTACTGTATACTATTGGTTTACTGTTAGAATTGGTTGTAAGACTACAAAAATACTGTTAAAAATAACAATGCATGAACCTAGAACATGCAAGGCCAACCTTGCTGCTAGAGATCTAGCTACTGGGTGTGCAGGTTTCTGTTCCAGCCCTGCACTAACACCTGACATTCTGCTGATTATTTGTATTAGACACTATTCACTTAACTTTCTTCTTTGTATGATATGAAATAAAGTGTTGATTCTTTGAATGAAGTATAGTGTGTTTTTTGGTCATTGAACATTCCCTGTTTGTCTGTTTTATTTGGTTGTCACTCATTTTGTCTGATGATATCGCACAGATCTGAAGCTGATGTCCTTGATCATTGGCGTGGGTGTAACAATCCCTTTATGGCTGACCTAGGATGCAAACCCTGTCCACAACAGCACTTCATACCCACAAAGCAGCGTCCATTATCCTACCAAAACCATGTGACAACCAAATAAAACAGACAAACAGGAAAAGTTCAATGACCAAAAAATACACTGTACTTAATTCAAAGAATAAACACTTTATTTCATATCATACAAAGAACGCCTATGTACAGTAGATGGTTGGTGGGTTTAGACATCAATCTTACTCCAAAACAAGAGATGATTGAATAGTTAAATGAATAGCGTCTAACACAAATGATACTCAGAATGTCAGGGCTGTAATGAAGGTAGGCCTTAAGGATGACATGCACAGGACAGAGACATTACTAGCAAATATCACTATCATGAGGTAGCGCCGAAAGGAATATATTAAGGTTCACTTGATTTCATTTCAAAATACATGTTGCTTGAAATAAAGTTGCAATTTGTTTGCTTCATGCTATGTATCGTCCTGGTGTAATTATACGCAGTTCAAAATGATCCCCACAAAGTGTCACCACTAGCGTTTGTATTATAGTCTAGCAGCTAGTTTTACTACAAACCACTAGCTCGGTCTCATAACATGAGGTCGATAACACGTGCCTAGCACAAGCTAGCGGTTCGTTAAAACTACAGTATGTTTCTTAATTGAAACCTTATGGGCCATACACTTGGGTAAAATATAGTTTTGTTTTGAAGGAAGCAGATGAAGAGCTAGGAGAGACAGATTGGTGAGGGGGAGAGAGGCGTTGATAGTGGGGTAATGACTGCTGCTAGCTTTTCCTGCTGGAGATCTGAAGCACACCATCATGGGTCTTTTCCATTAGAAATGTTCCCTCCTCTCTATCCACCCCCCCTCTCTCTTCCAATCTCACTCACCCTCTCTATCGCTGCCCTCATCCCTCACTTCCCCCATCCCTCCTCCCCTGTGTCCCTCTTTCTCTGTCTCTTCTCTCTTACTGTTCCTCTCTCTACTACCCTAGAGCAGCACTCTGATAGTAGGAATCTACTCATCCACTATTCTGTTCTATACAGTTGCATATAAGGATCCATCCATCCTACGCATAGACTACAGCTGAGATTTTGGGGAACCAGAGTGGAATTACTAAGAGCGTGCTTATATACCACAATGCAGTGGGGCTGTCGTATAATGCTTAATTGGGGAGAAGGCAAATCACCTCAGACAAAGGAGTGGAAGAGAATCACGCAGCAGTTTCACCAGGGAGGAGGTAGAATTTATCTCTCCCCATCCACCCTTAGGCACTATTCACTATTGATCTCTCCCCATTCACTGGGCCCCCAGAAAGACTTAGAGACAGCTAAGTCTCATCACCAGAACTAGGATCATCATTACTGTCAGGTTCTGTTCTGTTCCACTGATCACACTGCCACGGGACTTAGGATAAGAGTAAAAGTAAAAGTCAGAACTAAGTTAGATCTAAGGCTAGAGTTAGGTGTGATTTTGTAAGACGAAATACAACTTCCTTCCCTGCTGTCCCAGATAGTATACCAATTTAATCATATACCTCAACATTTTGAACCAAAAGATTAAGAGTAATAATAGTTAGGCTGAGGTTTAGTTAAGAGTCAGTTTAAGACCAGGTCCCAGGACAGGGGTCTCAGTCTTACCCTCACGGGGAAGTTGCATTTGCCCTTGCGTACGGCCTCCTCGTCGGCCTGCCACTGGTGGGGTCTGCTGGCCTCCGGCACGTAGGTGGGCTTCTTCCTGCGTAGGCTCTGGCGCAGCTTATTCATCTCCGGGCTCTGGGGCTCCCTGTTGCTATGGAGACAGAGACACACAGGGGGGGCGAGGTCAGTATGTGTTAAGTGTGTGCTCGTGACAGCCATGGGGGTGAAACGACAGTGACAAGAAATGACACCTCTGCTCTGAAAGCGAGAGAGACAACTATGGTAGCCCAGAGGGGCAAACCCTTTTTTAAAGAAAGAAAGTGTTTGCCCCTATAGGCCACCATAGACAACACTGTAACTGAGATAAATTAACGATAGGTGTGTGAAAACGCTACTATCCTTTACAACCTAGCAATTTAATCCATGTTATCATCATTAAATATCTATACAGAGCTATATCTGTTAGATTTGTTTAATCACATTTCCATCAATGTTTAGGGTTACAGGTAGAGCAAGCCCACAAAGCCCAGACAGTCCTTTCATCCTGTGGGCTTTGAACATCGGAATTATTGCCGGATGTAAACACACACACACACACACACACACACACACACACACACACACACACACACACACACACACACACTTAATTAGGCCATTCAGCCTGAATACCTCATTTGCATTGGTAATTTCAACGTCTTCATAATGAAACATGATGACACTATCAAAACAAGTCCTGTTTAAAAATGCTAATGAGTCTTTTTTTTGTGGGAGTCAGTTTCTCGCTGTACGAAGTATGAAAACTGAACCAGAAAAAGAGAAACATCTCAGAATAACGCACGGCCCAGTTTAGCGGAACAGACATCCTCTCAAATGATCTTACCATCTTGGGCATCTCGGTGGTCTTGCCCCAAGCTTCGGCATTCTTTTCTCCTGGCTTTCACTAAGTATTTGTTTCGTGTGTGTGTTGAAGTCTTTCCAACAGTATGATCAGAAAGTATAATCAGCTGATCTAGATAAAGCTCTTCCAAAGCAATCTGTCAGCCCTGTAGAACTGTTCTCCTCCCGTAAACACACAGGCTAAGCTTTATATACTGACTCAAACACACTGTTATTAGATAAGCCTATGACACACACATTCACACACTCACCGCTTCCCATAAGCTCTGTCACCTTACGGGATGGGTAGCAGGTGTGAGGCATGACACGGCGGAAGTGAAAGTGTGTGTAAGGTTGGGTGTGTGTACAGGCACATTGGGATCTGTTTACGTGCTGCGTTTAAATGTGCCTGGTGTCGCTGGCATTGCCGGCATGCGGCCTCTGCCAAGAGCGGCAGGTCCCTCAGAGGCCAGGCGGCAGGGGTGTTTCTGAGCAGCATGCTGGCAGCGCGGCACCTGGCCGGCGCCCCCCACTGGAGCAGGTGCAGGGAGGGGGGGCGAGGGGCAGCTGGCGTCAGATGTCTCCCCAGGGAAGGAGCAGGGGAGTGGGCTTAGAGACATGGGGGGACCAGCCCAGGGAGGGGCCAGGACGCTGGGTGTTCTGCTCCAGTTTCAGGCCTGATCTAATCGACTTGCTATGAGGTCATGTGATCTAACGGCTGAGCTCCTGCCAAGGAGGCGGCAGAGGGACAGAGGGGATTAGAAGGAGAAGTATAGACGGAGAGAGAGTGAGAGAGATGAGTGTAAGAGAGGCTAAGAGAAGGAGGGAGAGAGAGAGATGAGTGTAAGAGAGGCTAAGAGAAGGAGGGAGAGAGAGAGATGAGTGTAAGAGAGGCTAAGAGAAGGAGGGAGAGAGAGAGATGAGTGTAAGAGAGGCTAAGAGAAGGAGGGAGAGAGAGAGATGAGTGTAAGAGAGGCTAAGAGAAGGAGGGAGAATGAGAGAGATGAGTGTAAGAGAGGCTAAGAGAAGGAGGGAGAATGAGAGAGATGAGTGTAAGAGAGGCTAAGAGAAGGAGGGAGAATGAGGGAGCGGGAGGGAAAGTGTAGCAAAAGGAGAGGAGAAGACGGGGGTGAGAGGGATGGGGGACTTTGAAATCTCAATCTCATCTGATTGAGGTCACAGTGTTGCTGCGTGCCTCTCTCTGCCAGGGTGTCAACCCCCTGCACTCAGCGCCCTGCCACTCACCCCAGTCAGCACAGACCCAGCATTCAGAGGATGGCACACTGGCACTGCCAGACCAAACTGCAGCCAGAGGGCAGTGAAGGAAACCTTGACAACATCCCTTAACCATTATTCTAACCTTAACCCCAAACCCCTAACCTAACCCTAACTTCTAACCCTTGCCACTTAGCCTAAAAGAGCCTTTTCATTGTGGGGACCGGCGAAGGATAGTAAAACAAAACACACACACACTGTATAGGCCCATGCCAAGTTACAACAAAGAACAAATAGTTGCACCTCGCCCAATATTTTCACTTAAAGACATTTTTTTATTTAACTAGGCAAGCCAGTTAAGAACAAATTCTTATTTTCGATGATAGCCTAGGAACAGTGGGTTAACTGCCTTGTTCAGGGGCAGAACGACAGATTTTTACCTTGTCAGCTCAGAGATTCGATCTTGCAACCTTTCGGTTACTAGTCCAACACTCTAACCACTAGTCTACCTGCCGCTCACATCTGGAGTACATTGTAACGGGAAAGTGTGTTTGGTCGGGGAATGACATGGCTTTTTGTCTTTCTTTTGTTTACCGTAGGCTGAAGTCATCCTCCCGTTTTGCCCCCTCCCTCACCCCGGTTCTCACTTCATGTCTCTCTCTTTGCCTTTCTCTCTCTGTCTATCTCTCCCCCTCTCTCTATGCCTCTCTCTCCCTCACACTGCCTCTCTCTCTCTCTCTCACACTGCCTCTCTCTCTCTCTCTCTCTCTCTCTCTCTCTCTCTCTCTCTCTCTCTCTCTCTCTCTCTCTCTCTCTCTCTCTCTCTCTCTCTCTCTCTCTCTCTCTCTCTCTCTCTCTCTCTCTCTCTCTGAGATTCACATTCACAACACTAATCAGGCAGGAAACATGTTTTTTAAACCCTACTAAAATATTGCACAGCACTGTTTAAGAAACCAATGTAAACCTTCCGCACAGCACTCCATGTTTGGCAACGGAGACTGAAACAACGACAAAATAAGAGTTATTACATTGGAGGGAGGAGTGTGTGTGTGTGTGATGAGTGCGCCCTTCAGCCAGAGCAGCACCATTAGAACAGCATACAGCTGGAGCCTGAGGACAGACTATCATTGCACCAATCACAGCCAATCAAAATAACCAGGAGGAGCCGCCACACAGCTGGCCAATAACACAGAGCCAACCCAGCTCGGCACACAAGAGTTAATGGAGACACACACACACACCTAACACACACCTAACACACACACACACACAGTACTTTCCCTCACCTATACCCGTCCTCACTCACAGACTCCTCCTCCCTAAAACCCACTCCCACTGTTTGGCTGGCAGACATAACCACAGGGTCGCTGGATTTGTCAGCATCCAATGCCAAGCCCAACCCTCCCCGCATCTTAATGTGTATTGTCTTGTACAGTGTAAGGCACTGTGGGCTTCCGATATACATTCAAAGCCAATAAATAGTATTACTGTTATTCATTGTCGTCCTTATCAACACAAAACAGCAGCTATTAATGTCCGTTTACCAGCCGCAGGGACGCAGGGACTACCCTCTCTCCCCCTCAGATACCCATAACTCTCTCTCGCTCTCTCCATCTCCTCTATCTCTCTCTCTCATCCATGTCCTCACACTCCTCCTCCTTTCTCCTGTGTCTGTGTCTGAGGCTGCAGGAGGGAGATGCAGCAGTGGCCTGTCCCTTTAAGAGTGCCTCCCTGAGGGTTGATCCTGCTCCATGGGAGGGAGGGAGGGAGGGAGGGAGGGAGGGAGGGAGGGAGGGAGGGAGAGAGGGAGAGAGAGAGAGGGAGAGAGAGAGAGAGAGAGAGAGAGAAGCTGCAGCTGTGAAAGTCCTCTCCCACTGTGTGTCCCTTCCCAGCATTACCGTGAGCTGTCCAGACACACAGCTAGTAGGGCACCCCGTATGACAGTCTCCACATGCAACATGGGACTGGGCTGGCTTAGGGGGTGGGTATTAGTGTGTGACGGTGTGCATAAACAACCTGTTTCTCTCTCTCTCTCCCTCTCTCTGAATGTCTCCCTTTCTCTCTGTGCATCTATCATACAAACCATGGCGTGTTGAATACCTCTGTTTTTATACCCTTTTCTAAGGTTTTCTCTCCTTTGTGATTTAATCAACCTTCTTCCTCCCTCTATCTCTGTCAGTGACCTATATTCCTCCTCTGCATCTCTCCATCTCCTCCTCCTCCCTTCACCTTGCTCTAGCCACAGATATACAAGCCTGGAATCAGAGCACTAGATTACAGCTACATGAGCTTTCTTTTCTCTCTCAGTCACAGTGCACATAAACCTCTGCGATATTAACAACAGGAATCAGAGAAGTAGAGCAGGCAGTAGGGAGTGTGTGTGTGTGTGTGTGTGTGTGTGTGTGTGTGTGTGTGTGTGTGTGTGTGTGTGTGTGTGTGTGTGTGTGTGTGTGTGTGTGTGTGTGTGTGTGTGTGTGTGTGTGTGTGTGTGTGTGTGTGTGTGTGTGTGTGTGTATGCGAGCCTGTGTCAGAGAATATAAAGTGAAAAGATATAAAAACAAGGCCATGTGTGTGTGTGTGTGTGTGTGTGTCTGTGTGTGTATTAGTGGGTGGAGGTAAACGATGGGAAACATATGGAGAAAGAGAGAAAGAGAATTGTGAGAGAGAGAGGGGGAGTGGGAGGATAGGGAACAGAAACAAAGAGAGACAGATAGTGGTGAAACACAGCCAAGTACAACTACGATGGACTATAGCGTAGTAAAACATCAGTAAAACATCAGAGTTGGGCCACCACACATACAGCATTGAGGCCACTCAATAGTGGAACATCAGAGTACACACACACACCCGCACACACACACACACACAGATAGTGAATTTAGAGATAAACCATCCTAAATTAATTCGAGAGGGCCCCTACTTTCAATTTGACTATGGAAAAAATGTATGTCTGATCTAGCCTGTGGAAACAATTTGAGACAAAACCACTCCACATGCTCACTACGTTTGCAGAACATTGGACTAGTTCGTTCTGGTAGTACTATAGATGAACAACGGAGTTTCACATTCACACAGCCTTCAGAGAGAGAAATATAGTTCTCTCTTAATATAAGTATTATGGTCTCCCACAGTTAGAAAAGCCTGACTGCGGGGCAGGGAGCAGCGAAAACGTTTATCAAAGCTAATGGGAAATAGACCAACTAGCCGTCGTCAGGGGTAAGCCGCTGCCACACTGTGACAGACAGCTAACGATTAGATTCTACCGGAGATCAGGGAGCGTTGCGGGAACGTTCCCCAGCCATGTCAAAAAGAGAGTGGTGAGGAATGGTGAGTAGTGAGGAAAAAAACTTCCAATGTATAAAAACAGGAAGCATCTTTATGATGTCACCTCCATTCTATTTTCTCGGCTCATCTGCCTTTCTCTGTGTATTTGATGTGGAGAAAGACATTTTATTAAAAGACGCACACAAATGCACCTTCACATACACACACTCACATGAACAGTCTTACACACACACACACACACACACACACACACACACACACACACACACACACACACACACACACACACACACACACACACACACACACACACACACACACACACTGTGCAGCCTTAGGATGAACCAATTTTCGGGACCTCTCAGACACCAAATGTAAATAGTGAGCGATATTTATATAATGAATATGAACTTGGAGGGCAAAAATGATTAAACATTAAAGCACTGAACCTCTCACGAAAGGCTTCAATCATACAAAAACTATAGTTAAATCTGAACTGGTTCTCCAGCAGATTAGTAAGAATGGCTCACTCCGTGTTCAAGAATGGCCTTTTTCCCTTTATTCAGATTACAGCCTCTCCCTTTCGGTTGTTTGAAAATGAAATAATCTCCAAAATATTGCTATTTTTAAAACAAACAATAGAAAGTTGGTTGCAATTGCAGTTTAATCCACCAGAAAAGACAGAACAAATATTATGGTTAAACTCAAACATACTAACCGATAAAAAAACATTATCTTTAAAAAAATAAAAAATGTAAATTCATAAATAGGACTGGTGGAGTTACAGTGAGGGAAAAAATATTTGATCCCCTGCTGATTTTGTACGTTTGCCCACTGACAAAAATAACCAGCCTATAATTTTAATGGTAGGTTTAGTTGAACAGTGAGAGACAGAATATCAACCAAAAAATCTAGAAAAACGCATGTCAAAAACTTTATAAAATGATTTGCATTTTAATGAGGGAAATAAGTATTTGACCCCTCTGCAAAACATGATTTAGTACTTGGTGGCAAAACCCTTGTTGGCAATCACAGAGGTCAGACGTTTCTTGTAGTTGGCCACCAGGTTTGCACACATCTCAGGAGGGATTTTGTCCCACTCCTCTTTGCAGATCTTCTCCAAGTCATTAAGGTTTCGAGGCTGACATTTGGCAACTCGAACCTTCAGCTCCCTCCACAGATTTTCTATGGGATTAAGGTCTGGAGACTGGCTAGCATAATGTTTCCACCTCCATGTTTGACGGTGGAGATGGTGTTCTTGGGGTCATAGGCAGCATTCCTCCTCCTCCAAACATGGCGAGTTGAGTTGATGCCAAAGAGCTCCATTTTGGTCTCATCTGACCACAACACTTTCACCCAGTTGTCCACTGAATCATTCAGATGTTCATTGGCAAACTTCAGATGGGCATGTATATGTGCTTTCTTGAGCAGGGGGACCTTGCGGGCGCTGCAGGATTTCAGTCCTTCACGGCGTAGTGTGTTACCAATTGTTTTCTTGGTGACTATGGTCCCAGCTGCCTTGAGATCATTGGCAAGATCCTCCCGTGTAGTTCTGGGCTGATTCCTCACCATTCTCATGATCATTGCAACTCCACGAGGTGAGATCTAGCATGGAGCCCCAGGCCGAGGGAGATTGACAGTTCTTTTGTGTTTCTTCCATTTGCGAATAATCGCACCAACTGTTCTGCCTGCGGCTATGGAACCCTGACCTGTTCACCGGACGTGCTTGTTGCACCCTCGACAACTACTAAGATTATTATTATTTGACCATGCTGGTCATTTATGAACATTTTAACATTTTAACATCTTGACCATGTTCTGTTATAATATCCACCCTGCACAGCCAGAAGAGGACTGACCACCCCTCATAGCCTGGTTCCTCTCTAGGTTTCTTCCTAGGTTTTTGGCCTTTCTAGGGAGTTTTTCCTGGGGAGTTTTTCCTAGCCACCGTGCTTCTTTCACATGCTTTGCTTGCTGTTTGGGGTTTTAGGCTGGGTTTCTGTACAGCACTTTGAGATATCAGCTGATGTACGAAGGGCTATATAAAAATAAATTTGATTTGATTTGATTTGATTTGTCACATTCTCACCAAGCTGCTTGGCGATGGTCTTGTAGCCCATTCCAGCCTTGTGTAGGTCTACAACCTTGTCCCTGACATCCTTGGAGAGCTCTTTGGTGGAGAGTTTGGAATCTGATTGATTGATTGCTTCTGTGGACAAATGTCTTTTATACAGGTAACAAGCTGAGATTAGGAGCACTCCCTTTAAGAGTGTGCTCCTAATCTCAACTCATTACCTATATAAAAGACACCTGGGAGCCAGAAATCTTTCTGATTGAGAGGGGGCCAAATACTTATTTCCCTCATTAAAATGCAAATCAATTTATAACATTTTTGACATGCGTTTTTCTGGATGTTTTAGTTTTTATTCTGTCTCTCACTGTTCAAATAAACCTACCATTAAAATGATAGACTGATCATTTCTTTGTCAGTGGGCAAACGTACAAAATCAGCAGGGGATCAAATACTTTTTTCCCTCACTGTATGTTACACATGCAGTTAACAAAAATACATGGAAATGTCTGCTCTATCCAAAAGTACAACCAACTGACTGCAGCATTACCGCAAATATGTAGGAGGCAAGTGGATAGGGGAGAAGGTAATGAACTTGTCTGTTGGCCCTGCATTAAAGACCAAAATTGGCTAAAGAAAATTGTGACAAATAAAAAAGTTTCATTTAAGGACCAAATTGACAGCTGCGCCATACAGGTTCCAAATTAGTTTGGAGTAGATTTTCAATGTACCGATTCCATGACACATGGTTTATGAACTGATATACAAAACGACGCCGGATTCAAAACTTAGTCATTTTTTACATTTTTGCAACCAATAGAATGTTCTATATGTGGGGGATACAACCATCCCAGCTCTGCAGATTTTGCCGTGAAGAGACAGAATCATTAGATCACTTGCTTTGGTACTGCCCATATGTAGCTTGTTTCTGGTCACAGGTTCAGGAATGACAGAAACATTGCACCATGTATTTGGAGCTAACTCTGCAGATAGCACTGCTGGGTGATCTGAAAAGTCATAGTCAATCAATCAATAATACTCTTAGCAAAGGTATTTATCTTTCATTTACAATCTCTAGAAACTATGAGAATAGAAAGGTTCCGAACTTTTGTGAAACATCACAGCACAGCAGAAAAATATATGGCAGCTAGAAATCAAACCTGGATGGTGCTCAGAGATCGGTGGGAGGGGTTGAGGGCAATGTTTCGCAATCTTCCCTCTCATTTTTTTGTCACTGAGAACATTTCAGGTCTGCTGAGCACAAACTTGAACGTTGTGAAAATTAGTTTACTGTGAATACTGAGGCTGTACCCACTTTAAGTTACAGTTTTAACAGTGGCCAAGTAGGCTACTGTGGCTATTTGAACATGATTTAAGCCTAGCAGAGTGGCCTACCATCAAAAACAACGGAGAAAATTCATCCCATAACATTTTAACATGGAAATATCTGTTCTATCATTCAGCCTATAGCAGCAGCCAATGTGTGGTGTTCTATGTAGACCTAGATTCCATAAGACTTTAGAAAAAAACATGCAGGGCTTGACATTAACCTGTTTATCCACTTGTCCTTCAGACAAGGAGGTTACTGAACATGTTGTTGTGTTGTTTGATGCAAGATACCACTTTACAAAATAAAATGCATTATTATTCTCATACCATTATTACAGGCAATCAGACAAATTATGCTACCCTTTGCCTATTGGCTATTTAGCTTATTGGCATCGGCTAATGGGGATCCTAATAAATCAAATCAAATCAAAATTATTCAAGCCTGTCTCAAAATACAACACTGCCACTTTAAGACAACAAAAGCTCTTTACCTGACTCACTTTTCAAAGATGTCTAGAAATGTACCCGTTTTGTGCTCTTGTAGGATGCAATCACTCCACTATTGCTGACTACAAATTATCTATAACTGGGCTAATAACTGACTAACTAGCAAAGGATATGAACACGTGGCTACATGCAGCTCTCACCTTGATCTCAAAACAAGCGCATCTACTCAACCATTCATGCTGTAAACACAGTCCAGTTCAAAGTGAACGGCACAGATCCATATATGACAATGGTCTATTTGCATATAGGCCTCCTGCAGCTCTGATTGATTATGCCGCACCGGTCTGTGTAGAGTATGGGCTGAGTCGTGCGTGTCAATGCGATAGAATCGTACTCCGATGCGTTCTGCCTACAACAATATCGCTTGCATAGTTTGTTTTGTTTTGTTATGTTACATTGAAAGTGGCTAATATTTCGTTGATTTCATCACAATTGCCACAGTAGAGGGAAACGTTGATAGTGTTAACAGGGAAACTCTAGAACAGTGGCCACCAACCTTTTCTGAGTCAAGATCTCTTTCTGAGTTTCTAATGGTTTTGCAGTAAGCTATACATTATCACCGCATATTGGCTTCGCTTGAATTGCCCTGCCAATGCATTGATGATCGGGCCATTTTTGTCAATTTAAAAGAAAATATTTGAGGTAGGGATATGATCACACCGGTAATAGATCCGTTGTTGTATTACTTGTGAGGCACAGCTGCGTGAGAATACATTTAAATCATTTGTTTTTATTTTTATTTTACAGAGCAGACGGTGCCTGCATCTGTTGGTCAGTCTCAGCGGAGGGAGAGAGCAGTAGACTGACGGTCTGCCTCTCAACATCCCTCCACTCTCCCTTTCATCCAATGGGCACTGTCTTCCAGCTGATGGCGAAACTCGAGTCGCACCGCATTATTTCTGCCTCGTGCACAAATTCATGTTGTTACTCCTATGAACAGAGAAAGTGAAATAATCCTCTATATTAAAAAAGACTCAAGCCGCTAATAATAACAACAACGCAAGCTGATAGATACATTTTCCTACCCCCTGTATATAGCCTCCTTATTGATATTTTATTGTGTTCTTTTTTTATTTCTTTTTTTACTTTAGTTTATATAGTCAATATTTTCTTAACACTTATTTTTCTTAAAACTGCATTGTTGGTTAAGGGCTTGTAAGTATGCATTGCACAGTAAGGTTTACACCTGTTGTATTCAGCATTTCACAGTAAGGTCTACACCTGTTGTATTCGGCGCATGTGACAAATAAGATTTGATTTGAATAATGCCAACAGCCTGAGACGAATAAAAACAAATAGTATCATCAGGCTTTATCGTTTGTTTTTTTTACAGAAATGTTTGGCGATCGACTCGGAATGCCTTGGAGATCGACCAGTAGATCGCTATCGACTGCTCTAGAAAGTTGAGTGAAGTTCAATCTCGTAGTTCTCTCTGTGGGCTGAGATTTCTTCTGCGAGGCAGTCCCGGGGGAGGTGCGTGGTAGTCCCACGCAGCTTAGAGGGAACATTGGTTGAGGGTAGCTGAAAGCTGGGACTAAAAACAAACAAAAGAAAAATAATGTGAATTATACTGTCCGGGAAATGTATGTAGTATGTATAAGCTGGAAGTGGAAGCATTGTTGTATTGTTATCCATTAGTTTACTCCAATTAGGGGAGGGGTGGCAGGGTAAGGGGAAAATGATAAAGAAGGGTAGGGTTGGAATACAGAAGATAGCCCTATTTGGTAAAAGACGAAGTCCATATTATGGCAAAAACAGCTCAAATAAGCAAAGAGAAATGACAGTCCATCATTACTTTACAACATGAAGGTCAGTCACAATGGAAAATGTCATTAACTTTTAAAGTTTCTTCAAGTGCAGTTGCAAAAACCATCAAGCTCTATGATGAAACTGGCTCTCATGACACCCACCACAAGAAAGGAAGACCCAGAGTTACCTCTGCTGCAGAGGATAAGTTCATTAGAGTTACCAGCCTCAGAAATTGCAGCCCAATAAATGCTTCACAGAGTTCAAGTAACAGACACATCTCAACATCAACTGTTCAGAGGAGACGGTGTGAAGCAGGCCTTCATGGTCAAATTGCTGCAAAGAAACCACAACTAAAGGACACCAATAAGAAGAGACTTGCTTGGGTCAAGAAACACGAGTAATGGACATTAGACCGGTCGAAATCTGTCCTTTGGTCCAAATTTGAGATTTTTGGTTACAAACTAGGTGAACAGATGATATCCGCATGTGTGGTTCCCACCGTGAAGCATGGAGGAGGTGTGATGGTGTGGGGGTGCTTTGCTGGTGACACTGTCCGTGATTTACTTAGAATTCAATGCACACTTTACCAGCATGGCTACCACAGCATTCTGCAGCGATATGCCATCCCATCTGGTTTGCGCTTAGTGGGGCAATCATTTGTTTTTCAACAATGACCCAACACACCTCCAGGCTGAATAAGGGCTATTTGACCAAGAAGGAGAGTGATGGAGTGCTGCATCAGATGACCTGGCCTCTACAATCACCCAACGTCAACCCAACTGAGATGGTTTGGGATGAGTTCGACCGCAGAGTGAAGTAAAAGCATCGGATAAGTGCTCAGCATATGTGGGAACTCCTTCAAGACTGTTGGAAAAGCATTCCAGGTGAAGCTGGTTGAGAAAATGCCAAGAGTGTGCAAAGCTGTCATCAAGGCAAAGGGTGGCTACTTTGAAGAATCTAAAATCTAAAATATATTTGATTTGTTTAACACTTTTTTGGTTACTGCATGATTCCACATGTGTTCTTGCATAGTTTTGATGTCTTCACTATTATTCTACAATGTAGAAAATAGTAAAAATAAAGACAAACCCTTGAATGAGTAGATGTGTCCAAACTTTTGACTGGTACTGTATATTTACACAAATATATATATATATATATATATGACCCTAAACTTTTGAACGGTAGTGTGTATATATATATATATATATATATATATATATATATATATATATATATATATATATATATACACATATATATATATATAATATATATATATATATATATATATATATATATATTATATATATATATATATACACATATATATATACACACACTACCGTTCAAAAGTTTGGGGTCATAAATATATATATATATATATATATTTGTGTAAATATACAGTACCAGTCAAAAGTTTGGACACACCTACTCATTCAAGGGTTTGTCTTTATTTTTACTATTTTCTACATTGTCACTTAGAAATGTCCTTGTTTTTGAAAGAAAAGTACATTTTTTGTCCAGCTTAACCGTATGGTACGTAAGAAGTGCCCATCAAGCCAATCCAACTTGTGGGAGGTGTTTCAGGAAGCAATGGGTGAAATCTCTTCAGATTACCTCAACAAATTGACAACTAGAATGCCAAAGTTCGGCATTCTGTAATCACTGCAAATGGAGGATTCTTTGACAAAAGCAAAGTTTGAAGGACACAATAATTATTTAAATAAAAAATCATTATTTATAACCTCGTCAACTTCTTGACTATATTTCCTATTCATTTTGCAACTCATTTCATGTATGTTTTCATGGAAAACAAGGACATTTCTAAGTAACCCCAAACTTTTGAACGGTAGTGTGTATGGGGGTTTGGAAATGATGCAGACAAAAACATGTAATACTGAGAGACCCAGAGCAAGAAACTTCGGCTCGTCCCCACGACAACCGGCTGTTTCCACTCCCCCTCTCTCCATCCCACATATCCTACCCCCCCCCCCCCCCCCCCCCCTCTTCTCTGTGTGTGTCTGGTTGTGGAAACGAGGGAGCGGAACCAAGCCCACATAAATGGGGGCAGCAGTGTTTTGACTACTGTCTGACCCTGGGAGAAGAGGTCGGTCCCACTTCATTCCAGTGAAACGCAACTCTGGTGTCAGCGGCCCTTCCTGCTGATGTCACATTAGCCATAGATCATTTGATACAGAGAAACCTCTGAGGAGAGGACAAGACAGAACTGTATAGGAACACTGCTAATACATCATCATCTGTAGTCTGTACTGGCAACACTCACAAATTCAACAGTAATGCTCTGGTGATTACAGTACAGTATGAAGGCCCTTGTACTGGAATGGGATGGTTATGCATATTACAATGAGCGTGGGCTGTGTGCTGGTGTGTGCGCGTGTGTGGGTGCATGCGTGTGCGTGTGTGAAAGCTAATGTGGAGAGACAGCTGGAACAGAGGCTGTCATGTGTAGAGGCAGTCTTCAGCCTGACGTACTGACACTGTCTCTAACCAGCACTGACTTCCTGTCTGCCTGCCTGTCTGCCTGTCTGCCTGGGACGGTCTCCTCTCTACCCTCCATCACCCCTGTTCATCCACAGTTCACCAGCCCTGGGTCCTATTCATTTCACACCAAAGAGAAGAACACAGGATGAAACAGGGAGGGAATACCTGAACTTGTACAATAAGAAATGCTAATTTCCATTTTCCGTAAATAAAATGGTTACGTGTCCTTATGAATATAACCCAGCTCTCTCCACCACTGTCACTATGCTAGCGACTGCCTGTAGTACCCCCATCCATCACATAGCACCACTCTCTCACCCATCATTGTGTAACTAAACATTGCAAGTCGAGGGCCAGTAGGAGGCACCCTTTCCTCTCGTCTAAAGAAAATATCCAAATGACCCAGGGCGGTGATTGGGGACATTGCCCTCTTGCCGTCTTTCGGGTGGGACATTAAAAAGGTGTCCTGACTCTGTCGCCACTAAAGATCCCATGGCACTTATCATAAGAGTAGGGGTGTTAACCCTGGTGTCCTGGCTAAATTCCCAATCTGGCCCTCATACCATCACAGTCACCAAATCGTTAAAAATAAATAATAATAATCTCCTCAATCCCCACTATACATCATTCCACCTTCACACTTACTCTATAGCACCTCTCTCTCTGTCCCTGTCTCTCTCTCCATCCCCTCTCATAGTTCTTCCAGCAGACACTCTCTCTCATTCCACATCTACATTCATGTCAGTTAGGCCATGCCGTAATTCAGTCACCCTCCAACACGGTAATATGAACCATGCATGCCTTGCGTAGGCTGTGATGGCAGTGTGGGCGACAAGCAGGACTGTGGACTCTGATGTGAGGTAGGTTATACTGAAATACAGTGCATTCGGAAAGTATTCAGACCCATTCCCTTTTTCCACATTTTGTTACGTTACAGCCTTATTCTAAAATGGATTTAAATTATATTTATTCTTTATAAATCTACACACAGTACCCCATAATGACAAAGTAATAACAGGTTTTCATACATTTTGGCGAACGTATAAAAAATTAAAAAATTAAAATACCTTATTTTCATAAGTATTCAGACCCTTTGCTATGAGACTCAAAATTGAGCTCAGGTGCATACTGTTTCCATTGATCATCCTTGAGATGTTTCTACAACTTCATTGGAGTCCACCTGTGGTAAATTCAATTGATTGGACATGATTTGGAAAGGCACACAGTTGACAATGCATGTCAGAGCAAAAACCAAGCCATTAGGTCGAAGGAATTGTCTGTACTGCTCCGAGAAAGGATTGTGCTGAGGCGGAGATCTGGGGAAGGGTACCAAAACATTTCTGCAGCATGAAGGTCCCCAAGAACACAATGGCCTCCATCATTCTTAAATAGAAGAAGTTTGGAACCACCAAGACTCTACCTAGAGCTGGCTGCCCGGCCATACTGAGCAATCGGGGGTAGAAGGGCCTTGGTCAGGAAGGTGACCAAGAACCTGATGGTCACTCCAACAGAGCTACAGAGTTCC
>NC_138299.1:126631063-126646063 GCF_965601325.2 Salmo salar
CCGGCCCTCTGACCATCCCCAATGACAAAAATGGTCTAGTTGTCTATCCCTGATGTAGAGGTTTTACCACAACAGAAATAGCCATGCAGCCTGGTATGGTGCGGTGTGGTGTAGTGTGGCGTGGGGCGGTGTGGTGTGGCGTTGGGTGGTGCGGTGTGGGGCGGTGTGGAGTGCTGGACCGTGAGCCCTAGGCATTGTGAGCATTGATTGCTCTGTGTTTTTAATTGAACCTGTCCTAATTTCTCGTGACCCAAATGAGGGCCCACCAGTAGAGCTGACTTGGTGTGTGTGTACATGTTTTCCTACATTATCAAAACCACAATGTCCTGACAAGTCACCACAATGTCCTGACAAGGTAGGAAAACAAATTTGAAGGGTTAGGTTTAGGGTTTGGGTGGGGTTAAAGTTAAGATTAGGGTTTAGGGTTAGGGTTAGGATTAGGGAAAATAGGATTTTGAATGGAAATAGCTGTGCAGCGATACTCCCCATCTAACCTGATAGAGCTTGAGAGGATCTGCAGAGAAGAATGGGAGAAACTCCCCAAATACAGGTGTGTCAAGCTTGTAGCGTCATACCCAAGAAGACTCGAGGTGGTAATCGCTGCCAAAGGTGCTTCAACAAAGTACTGAGTCAAGGGTCTGAATACTTATGTAAATGTCATATTTCATTATTATATATTTTTTTACATTTGCTAACATTTCTAAAAACCTGTTTTTGATTTGTCATTATTGGGTATTGTGGTAGATTGGCGAGGGGGAAAAAAACAATTTAATCCATTTTAGAATAAGTCTGACGTAACAAAATGTGGAAAAAGTCAAGGGGTCTGAATACTTTCCGAATGCAGTGTACATTTTTACTCCCCAAACAATCCCCAAAATTCATGAAAACAAAGCTGTCTGTGTACTCTGATGTTCCACTATTGAGTGGCCTCAATACTGTGTGTTTATGTGTGGTGGCTCAACGTGTAAACTCTAATGCTTTACTGATGTTTTACTATGCTAGAGTAAGCACAGGACCTGCGGTGGTAGACATGTTCTTTCATGACCATGAACCAACAGACACGCACAAGCACACACATACGCACTCACGAACAGCCAAAACAATTATGATCAAATAGCCTGCCTGAAGATCACAGGAGGCTGCTGAGGGAAGGACGGCTCATAATACTGTCTGGAACGGATCGAATGGAATGGCATCAAACACATGGAAACCATGTGTTTGATGTATTTGATACCATTCCACCTGGTCCGCCCCATCCATTATTAGGAGCATGTCCTCCCCAATTAAGGTGCCACCAACCTCCTGTGCTGTACAAACGCTCGATACTAAATAATTTGTGCTTGTGAAAAAAACATGACAGACTCACATGCACTACCATGCAAATCCACAAAACACATCCCACTGGGCACAAACTGGTTGAGTCAACGTTGTTTTAACGTAATTTGTCAACATATTGTGACATGGAATCTACGTGGGAAATGCATTGGATTTGAAAAAAGCTTTCAACTGTTGTTTTAAGGGTGAAATTTCAACCACGGGATTATGTCATCATGGTAACCAATTTTCAACATAGACAAACCTTTTATAAAATATGTTGAATTTGTACCTTTGAAACAACATCAGATCTTCAACGTTATATCCACTATCAGAAAAACGAAACAATAGGCTAGGCAGCAACCCTGCTTAACTTTTGTCACTGACTATTGCCAATGTGCTATTGTGAGAATGATTATTGAGCGATTTCTTAATAACTAGATTCCCTGTTGTTATTGAAGTGATTCCAAAGGGTAGGTTTAACAGAGAAAATGAAATGTAACCGTACTTTCTAAGTCATATATCATCCATATTTAAGCCTATATCGGATTTGCTCAGTCATCAACAGCTGTTGTTTCAATTTAACCCCGGGTTCAAGTAAATATAGACAATACATAAAGGCCTACGTTTTCAAGCTTTGATTGATTTCAAATGTAATCTTCAAGTTGTTAACTAATATGTTGGATTCACGTCTCCATCTCAACCAGAAATCTAACTTAAAGAATAGGAATAAATCAGATCACACTTTAAAGGCACTTTAAATAAAGTGTGATTTGATTTAGTTCTATTCTTTAACTTGTATTTTTGGTTGAGATGGAGACGTGAATCCAACATATTTGTTATTAATTTGTAAACAAACTGGAATTAAAGCCAGAATAAGTCAGACACAAAAAATACATCTCCGTCAAATGTTGAAATTTCATTGCACAATCAATATCACTTTTACAATACTTTAGGTAGCCTATCTATCTTTAACAAACTAATTTAACGGTATTTATTCAACCTTAAAAATAGTAACACATCCATGGCCACATTTTGAGGTTATGTAACTATAAATGTCTTCATATGTAATCATAGAACGCGGGCAGGTTCAAGATATCATGCAAAGGTCGCAGGTCTGTGGAGATCTTCACAATATTTCTAGAATAATCTCGAACAGCATTGAGCACTTTTAATGTCATCTCCACTGCAATCCAGGTCATTTCGTTTTGCTATTAGATGACGCAAAGTGACACATGAATCTGTTGTATAAATACAAAATATCTGACATTGTATTCCCATTTCTACTTTGCTGTGCTTTTAAATGGTTGAAAGTGAAGTTATAACACATTTACATGACAACTAAACCAAAAATCTGACATTGTTTTTCTATTGGAATTTGGTTGTGCTTTTAGATGGTTGAAAGCATAGTGATAACACATTTGGAATTCAACGAACTTCTGTCTGACTTAATGAGTGGGTGTATAAAGGTTGAAATCTCATTGATCAACGTCTCAACCAAATATTACCCACATTATTATTCCACGTTGAAATGACGTGGTGTGCCCCGTGGTATTTGTGCACCTATTTTGCTAGCACAATATAGGCTACACAAACATTCCACCGCAAATTCAAAAACGTACATATTCTCACGGTAGGCAGCAACACAGTATCAAAATATAACACAATAAATCACTAAGCCTTGTACAAATTCAAGTCAGACTCACATTATCAGTTAATATCTGAGTACAAGGTTTTCTGAAAGTGCTCATCTCATCTCCCCATTCTCAAACTCTGTGTCAGTTCTTTTCATTGAACAGACTCGGCTTGTTCTCTCTCCTATAGGCATCGCTTTTCCTCGCTTTCCCTTTTTTTATCAGTCAGCGAATCCTCATCTCCTCTCCCTCCTCTCTCCCTCCTCCTCTCATCTAGTTCCTCCTCTCTCACTCTTCCTCTCTCCCTCCTCCTCTCATCTCCCTCCTCCCTCTCTCCCTCCTCCTCCCTCTCTTCCTCTCTCCCTCCTCCTCTCAGCTCCCTCCTCCTCTCATCTCCCTGCTCCTCTCATCTCCCTCCTCCTCTCTCTCTTCCTCTCTCCCTCCTCCTCTCATCTCCCTGCTCCTCTCATCTCCCTCCTCCTCTCCTCCCTCCTCCTCTCTCTCTTCCTCTCTCCCTCCTCCTCTCATCTCCCTCCTCCCTCTCTTCCTCTCTCCCTCCTCCTCCCTCTCTTCCTCTCTCCTCCTCTCATCTCCCTCCTCCCTCTCTTCCTCTCTCCCTCCTCCTCTCTCTCTTCCTCTCTCCCTCCTCCTCTCATCTCCCTCCTCCTCTCTCTCTTCCTCTCTCCCTCCTCCTCTCATCTCCCTCCTCCCTCTCTTCCTCTCTCCCTCCTCCTCCCTCTCTTCCTCTCTCCCTCCTCCTCTCAGCTCCCTCCTCCTCTCATCTCCCTGCTCCTCTCATCTCCCTCCCCCTCTCTCTCTTCCTCTCTCCCTCCTCCTCTCCTCCCTCCTCCTCTCTCTCGTCCTCTCTCCCTCCTCCTCTCATCTCCCTCCTCCTCTCTCTCTTCCTCTCTCCCTTCTCCTCTCATCTCCCTCCTCCTCTCTCTCTTCCTCTATCCCTCCTCCTCTCATCTCCCTGCTCCTCTCATCTCCCTCCTCCTCCCTCTCTTCCTCTCTCCCTCCTCCTCCCTCTCCCTCCTCCCTCTCTCCTCTCTCCCTCCTCCTCCCTCCTTCCCTCTCTTCCTCTCTCCCTCCTCCTCTCTCTCTTCCTCTCTCCCTCCTCCTCTCATCTCCCTCCTCCCTCTCTTCCTCTCTCCCTCCTCCTCCCTCTCTTCCTCTCTCCCTCCTCCTCTCAGCTCCCTCCTCCTCTCATCTCCCTGCTCCTCTCATCTCCCTCCCCCTCTCTCTCTTCCTCTCTCCCTCCTCCTCTCCTCCCTCCTCCTCTCTCTCTTCCTCTCTCCCTCCTCCTCTCCTCCCTCCTCCTCTCTCTCTTCCTCTCTCCCTCCTCCTCTCATCTCCCTCCTCCTCTCTCTCTTCCTCTCTCCCTCCTCCTCTCCTCCCTCCTCCTCTCTCTCTTCCTCTCTCCCTCCTCCTCTCATCTCCCTCCTCCCTCTTTTCCTCTCTCCCTCCTCCTCCCTCTCTTCCTCTCTCCTCCTCTCATCTCCCTCCTCCCTCTCTTCCTCTCTCCCTCCTCCTCTCTCTCTTCCTCTCTCCCTCCTCCTCTCATCTCCCTCCTCCTCTCTCTCTTCCTCTCTCCCTCCTCCTCTCATCTCCCTCCTCCCTCTCTTCCTCTCTCCCTCCTCCTCCCTCTCTTCCTCTCTCCCTCCTCCTCTCAGCTCCCTCCTCCTCTCATCTCCCTGCTCCTCTCATCTCCCTCCCCCTCTCTCTCTTCCTCTCTCCCTCCTCCTCTCCTCCCTCCTCCTCTCTCTCGTCCTCTCTCCCTCCTCCTCTCATCTCCCTCCTCCTCTCTCTCTTCCTCTCTCCCTCCTCCTCTCATCTCCCTCCTCCTCTCTCTCTTCCTCTATCCCTCCTCCTCTCATCTCCCTGCTCCTCTCATCTCCCTCCTCCTCTCCTCCCTCCTCCTCTCTCTCTTCCTCTCTCCCTCCTCCTCTCATCTCCCTCCTCCCTCTCTTCCTCTCTCCCTCCTCCTCTCTCTCTTCCTCTCTCCCTCCTCCTCTCATCTCCCTCCTCCCTCTCTTCCTCTCTCCCTCCTCCTCCCTCTCTTCCTCTCTCCCTCCTCCTCTCAGCTCCCTCCTCCTCTCATCTCCCTGCTCCTCTCATCTCCCTCCCCCTCTCTCTCTTCCTCTCTCCCTCCTCCTCTCCTCCCTCCTCCTCTCTCTCTTCCTCTCTCCCTCCTCCTCTCCTCCCTCCTCCTCTCTCTCTTCCTCTCTCCCTCCTCCTCTCATCTCCCTCCTCCCTCTCTTCCTCTCTCCCTCCTCCTCTCTCTCTTCCTCTCTCCCTCCTCCTCTCATCTCCCTCCTCCCTCTCTTCCTCTCTCCCTCCTCCTCCCTCTCTTCCTCTCTCCCTCCTCCTCTCAGCTCCCTCCTCCTCTCATCTCCCTGCTCCTCTCATCTCCCTCCCCCTCTCTCTCTTCCTCTCTCCCTCCTCCTCTCCTCCCTCCTCCTCTCTCTCTTCCTCTCTCCCTCCTCCTCTCCTCCCTCCTCCTCTCTCTCTTCCTCTCTCCCTCCTCCTCTCATCTCCCTCCTCCTCTCTCTCTTCCTCTCTCCCTCCTCCTCTCATCTCCCTCCTCCTCTCTCTCTTCCTCTCTCCCTCCTCCTCTCATCTCCCTCCTCCTCTCTCTCTTCCTCTCTCCCTCCTCCTCTCATCTCCCTCCTCCTCTCATCTCCCTCCTCCTCTCTCCCTCCCTCCCTCCTCCTCTCTCCCTTCTCCTCCTCTCTCCTCCTGTCTCCCCCTTCTCTTCCTCTCTCCCTTCTCCTCCTCTCTCCTCCTGTCTCCCTCTCCCTCCCCCTCCCTCCTCCTCTCTCCCTCTTCCTCTCTCCCTCCTTACATCATCCTCTTCGAGATTTGAGACAAACTTTGGTTCTTCTTCTATACACCGTCTATGAAAACAATATAGCCCTGTGTTTTCTTGTTGTATTCGTCTTTATTGCAAATGATTCTTCCAACATTATGGCAAGCCCAAACAGACAAACTATTTCCATGGGTTTGGGATGGAAATTAGAAACCTGCACCAATTGTTGCTGGATGATGTCATTTCCTGAAACATACCACAAGCCACAGGCATTTCCCAAACCTCAACAGCAAGTGTGTGTGCACACAAAGTACTTCCACACTCAAATGCAGTATCCTGCTAGAAGCATACGGACACAGTACACTAAAGATACACTGGGCCAGTTTGAGAGTAACTATGTATGCAGTTGACTTGTGTTGCTGTGCTACTATGATTCAAACATTATGTGCATGGATGAACTCCAGTGTAAGTGTGCTTTCAGCCAGGCTCGTGTCAAGTGTGTGTATCAATTGTCTGGGAATGGTTTGATCCAAAATTCCTGTCAGCCACACTGTATGAGAGATAGCTCAACTTTACAACTTATTGTCACAAATCAGATACCTGTTTTCCTCTCCAATCAGCTAAGCCCACAGAAGCAAATAACACGTGACTCTCCTCCTGTCCAATCATCTTCTGAGCTTCGGGACACAGCCCCACTGTCCAGTCCAGTGCTGGCCAGAGCCAAGTCCAGACACTCATCTAAAAATCACTGGGATCCATGTGTGGCTCCGTTCAACGCCTATCTCTCCCTCTCTCTCTTTCCCCCTTTACAACCAAAAGCCTGTTCTGTTCCCCACTACAAAGACACATTGTCACCAATCTGGTCAAAGACTATGGAGGACAGAGAAGTGTGTGAGTATGAGTGTACCTCTTTCCCAAAACATTCAGAATGCAGACTATTTAACAGCACCAACCAACCCTAAAGGAAATGCTCCAGCCTCTCTTTCTGGTAAATAATCTGTGGGTCTCGCCTGAAAATTGCCAAGAGAGAGAGAGGATCGATGTGTGTGTGTGTGTGTGTGTGTGTGTGTGTGTGTGTGTGTGTGTGTGTGTGTGTGTGTGTGTGTGTGTGTGTGTGTGTGTGTGTGTGTGTGTGCGTGCGTGCGGGCGGAGGGGGCAGGCAGACCGAATTGGGTCACATGTCTGTCTGGTGGGCTAACAAAAGGGCTGCAGCGAACCTGAGACCTGATTTACAACACCAGTGCTCCGCACACACACACACGCACACACACACACACACACACACACACACACACACAGAAACATGCACACGCACACGCGCGCACACACACGCACACACACACACACACACACACACACACACACACACACACACACACACACACACACACACACACACACACACACACACACACACACACACACACACACACACATTAGAACTATTACATGAGGGCCACTCAACCTCTAATTGTGTCCACAAGGCAGGTTATTGCAGACGGCTGCAGTTCTGCATATGGTACAGTTTTCAGAGAATAGCCATGGAGGGGAGCCCCCAGCCTATGTTGATGTTGAGTAATCTATCAGGCAAGGTTTTCAGCACCTGAGGACTGGAGTGTTAGACAAACCTCTGACTGCATGTCGTAGCGACAGAGTACGGCCCTATATGTCTCCTCTTTCAGTCCCTCTCACAACTGTACACCTTGTTACTAGATCATCTTTAGCCTCCCTCCTTCCTGCCTGCGTTCTCCTGTTTTATTTTTCTCCCAGTTCTGCGGTGTTTGATGCTGTTTGGTGGGGAGCCTGAGTATAATGGCAGTGGCACCCGGGGTCTGTCACGCTGACCTCTAGCTGCTCTCCACACAACACAGCCTTCTCTCCAACCCACATCCTCTCTCCCCCCACACTCCCCTCCCCCTCGCCACCCTCCACCCTCCACCCCCAACCACACCAAACCTCACTCTTGCTGCATGGCAACCGGCTCCCATGGCAACTCTTTCTCTCTCTCCCTGTAGCATGGGCTTACGGGGAGATAAATAAATAGAGAGAGAGAGAGAGAGAGAGAGAGAGAGAGGGGGGGGGGGTTAGAGAGAGTGAGTAGTGATGGCTGTTGGGGAAAGAGACGAGGCTTGGGGAGGAAAAAGCGAGGGAGAGAGAGTGAACAACAACAGAAATAACCCAAGAGCAGCTCACTCTCTCTCTCTCTCTCTCTCTCTCTCTCTCTCTCTCTCTCTCTCTCTCTCTCTCTCTCTCTCTCTCTCTCTCTCTACCACTCTGGACCTGCTGCTGCTTCAAATTGCTGCTAGTGCAGATGAGGTCTTTCCCAATTTGTCGGGTATTTGTCTCCTAATCCTTTGGGCCTTCTGGGACTTTACTCCTCTCTGATGAGGCTGGCACTGCTTACACTTGAGATGAGATGAGAAGAAAAAAACAGAATGCAAACACAACCTTGTGCTGAAGAGGAAACGTGCCAGTGTTTACAGCAACAAGACCTATTCCTGACCAGGATCAGAGCAGAGTGAGAGACAGAGAGGCAGAGAGGGATGAGAGAAATAGAGAGAGATGACAGCGAGGTAGAGACAGGGGAATGAGACAAGGCCAAGCTGAGCGAATGAGAGAGACAGAAACAGGGACTGAGAGACAAAAAGTATTAGGATTCTGAAAACCCTTCCTCACCCACACACAGTCACACACACAGTCACACACCCAGTCAGACTCCCCGTCACACACACAGTCTCACACACAGTCAGACACCCCGTCACACACACAGTCACACACACAGTCTCACACACAGTCACACACCCAGACTCACACAAAGTCACACACCCAGTCACACACACAGTCACACACACAGTCAGACACCCCGTCACACACACAGTCACACACCCAGTCACACACACAGTCAGACACCCCGTCACACACACAGTCAGACACCCCGTCACACACACAGTCAGACACCCCGTCACACACCCAGTCTCACACACAGTCACACACACAGTCACACACACAGTCACACACACAGTCACACACCCAGTCTCACACACAGTCTCACACACAGTCTCACACACAGTCACACACCCAGTCACACACACAGTCACACACACAGTCAGACACCCCGTCACACACACAGTCACACACCCAGTCACACACACAGTCACACACACAGTCAGACACCCCGTCACACACCCAGTCTCACACACAGTCACACACCCAGTCTCACACACAGTCACACACCCAGTCTCACACACAGTCACACACCCCGTCACACACACAGTCACACACCCAGTCTCACACACAGTCACACACCCAGTCACACACCCAGTCACACACCCAGTCACACACCCAGTCACACACACAGTCACACACCCAGTCTCACACACAGTCACACAACCAGTCTCACACACCCAGTCACACACACAGTCACACACCCAGTCTCACACACAGTCACACAACCAGTCTCACACCCAGTCACACACCCAGTCTCACACACAGTCACACAACCAGTCTCACACACAGTCACACACCCAGTCTCACACACAGTCACACACAGTCACACACCCAGTCTCACACACAGTCACACAACCAGTCTCACACCCAGTCACACACCCAGTCTCACACACAGTCACACACCCAGTCACACACACACAGTCACACACCCAGTCACACACACAATCACACACCCAGTCACACACCCAGTCACACACACAGTCACACACACCAAACCTTTCAGAACCTGATGCACTGGAGTTGAGAGGATGATGTGTGTTTACGTTTGGCCCACCCACACACATCAAATCACATGTTGTTTATCAACTGCCTCGTAAACAACAGGTGGAGACAGTGAAATGCTTACATACAGGTCCTTTTCCAACTATGCAGAGAGAAAGATGGAAAATAGTCACACAAGGAATAAATATACAGAGAATAACGAAAAACGGTAAAGAGTCAAAATAACATGGCTATATACATGGAGTACCAGTACTGAGTCGATGTGCAGGGGTACGAGGTAATAACATGGCTATATACAGGGAGCACCAGTACTGAGTCGATGTGCAGGGGTACGAGGTAATAACATGGCTATATACATGGAGTACCAGTACTGAGTCGATGTGCAGGGGTACGAGGTAATAAGATGGCTATATACAGGGAGTACCAGTACCGAGTCGATGTGCAGGGGTACGAGGTAATAACATGGCTATATACAGGGAGTACCAGTACTGAGTCGATGTGCAGGGGTACGAGGTAATAACATGGCTATATACAGGGAGTACCAGTACCGAGTCGATGTGCAGGGGTACGAGGTAATAACATGGCTATATACAGGGAGTACCAGTTCCGAGTCGATGTGAAGGGGTACGAGGTAATAACATGGCTATATACAGGGAGTACCAGTACCGAGTCGATGTGCAGGGGTACGAGGTAATAACATGGCTATATACAGGGAGTACCAGTACCGAGTCGATGTGCAGGGGTACGAGGTAATAACATGGCTATATACAGGGAGTACCAGTACCGAGTCGATGTGCAGGGGTACGAGGTAATAACATGGCTATATACAGGGAGTACCAGTACCGAGTCGATGTGAAGGGGTACGAGGTAATAACATGGCTATATCCAGCGAGTACCAGTCCCGAGTCGATGTGCAGGGGTACGAGGTAATAACATGGCTATATACAGGGAGTACCAGTACCGAGTCGATGTGCAGGGGTACGAGGTAATAACATGGCTATATACAGGGAGTACCAGTACCGAGTCGATGTGCAGGGGTACGAGGTAATAACATGGCTATATACAGGGAGTACCAGTACCGAGTCGATGTGCAGGGGTACGAGGTAATAACAGGGCTATATACAGGGAGTACCAGTACCGAGTCGATGTGCAGGGGTACGAGGTAATAACATGGCTATATACAGGGAGTACCAGTACCGAGTCGATGTGCAGGGGTACGAGGTAATAACATGGCTATATACAGGGAGTACCAGTACCGAGTCGATGTGCAGGGGTACGAGGTAATAACATGGCTATATACAGGGAGTACCAGTACCGAGTCGATGTGCAGGGGTACGAGGTAATAACATGGCTATATACAGGGAGTACCAGTACCGAGTCGATGTGCAGGGGTACGAGGTAATTACATGGCTATATACAGGGAGTACCAGTACCGAGTCGATGTGCAGGGGTACGAGGTAATAACATGGCTATATACATGGAGTACCAGTACTGAGTCGATGTGCAGGGGTACGAGGTAATAACATGGCTATATACAGGGAGTACCAGTACTGAGTTGATGTGCAGGGGTACGAGGTAATAACATGGCTATATACAGGGAGTACCAGTACTGAGTCGATGTGCAGGGGTACGAGGTAATAACATGGCTATATACATGGAGTACCAGTACTGAGTCGATGTGCAGGGGTACGAGGCAATAACATGGCTATATACAGGGAGTACCAGTACCGAGTCGATGTGCAGGGGTACGAGGTAATAACATGGCTATATACAGGGAGTACCAGTACTGAGTCGATGTGCAGGGGTACGAGGTAATAACATGGCTATATACAGGGAGTACCAGTACCGAGTCGATGTGCAGGGGTACGAGGTAATAACATGGCTATATACAGGGAGTACCAGTTCCGAGTCGATGTGAAGGGGTACGAGGTAATAACATGGCTATATACAGGGAGTACCAGTACCGAGTCGATGTGCAGGGGTACGAGGTAATAACATGGCTATATACAGGGAGTACCAGTACCGAGTCGATGTGCAGGGGTACGAGGTAATAACATGGCTATATACAGGGAGTACCAGTACCGAGTCGATGTGCAGGGGTACGAGGTAATAACATGGCTATATACAGGGAGTACCAGTACCGAGTCGATGTGAAGGGGTACGAGGTAATAACATGGCTATATCCAGCGAGTACCAGTCCCGAGTCGATGTGCAGGGGTACGAGGTAATAACATGGCTATATACAGGGAGTACCAGTACCGAGTCGATGTGCAGGGGTACGAGGTAATAACATGGCTATATACAGGGAGTACCAGTACTGAGTCGATGTGCAGGGGTACGAGGTAATAACATGGCTATATACAGGGAGTACCAGTACCGAGTCGATGTGCAGGGGTACGAGGTAATAACAGGGCTATATACAGGGAGTACCAGTACCGAGTCGATGTGCAGGGGTACGAGGTAATAACATGGCTATATACAGGGAGTACCAGTACCGAGTCGATGTGCAGGGGTACGAGGTAATAACATGGCTATATACAGGGAGTACCAGTACCGAGTCGATGTGCAGGGGTACGAGGTAATAACATGGCTATATACAGGGAGTACCAGTACCGAGTCGATGTGCAGGGGTACGAGGTAATAACATGGCTATATACAGGGAGTACCAGTACCGAGTCGATGTGCAGGGGTACGAGGTAATTACATGGCTATATACAGGGAGTACCAGTACCGAGTCGATGTGCAGGGGTACGAGGTAATAACATGGCTATATACAGGGAGTACCAGTACCGAGTCGATGTGCAGGGGTACGAGGTAATTACATGGCTATATACAGGGAGTACCAGTACCGAGTCGATGTGCAGGGGTACGAGGTAATTGAGCAGCGTCTTTGGTGAGTGGGAAAGTGTGTGTGTGTAGGTGTGTATGTGTGGCATCAGTATGCATGTGTGCATGTTATGTGTGTGTGCAGGCGTATGTAGTGTGTGTGTGTGCGTGTGTCTTTGTGTGTGAAAGATGGTATTCGTCACATGCTTCGTAAACAACAAGACTGAAAAAAGGGTCATTGCAGATAGTCTGAAGAATATAGATGAAAACTCTCTTGGTAAATAGTATGGTTTACAGCTTGTCATGAGCTATTCTAACTCAGGCGAGCAGTACCTTGAGACTTCCTTAATAGCAGAGATCGCGCACCAGCTGTTGTTAACAAAGAGACACACTCTTCCCTCCTAACCATACACAACATGGCTGTACGGTCTTGACGATGGAAAAACCAGCTGAATGTATATTATACCAGGTTCTTGTTCAGCCACGACTCTGAGTAACATAGTGTGTGTGTACGTGTGTTTTGGGGTATCAGTGTAAGTATGTGTGTGTGTCGGTAGAGTCTTTTGTATGTGCATAGTCAGTGCAAGAGAGATCGATGCAGGTAGTCCGAGTAGCCATTTGATTAGCTATTTAGCAGTCTTGTTTAGCAGTCTTATGGCTTGGGGGTAGAAGATGTTCAGGGTCCTGTTGGTTCCAGAGAGAACAGTCTATGGCTTGGGTGGCTAGAGTCTGACAATTTTTGGGGCCTTCCTCTGACACCGCCTGGTATAGAGGTCCTGGATGGCAGGGAGCTCGGCCCCAGCGATATACAGGGCTGTACTCACCACCCTCTGTAGTGCCTTGCGGTCGGAGGCCGAGCAGTTGCCGTACCAAGCGGTGATGCAGCTTGTCAAGGTGGAGCAGCAATGGTGTAGAACTTTTTGAGGATCTGAGTGCCCATGCCAAATATTTTCCGCCTCCTGAGGGGGAAGATGTGCTGTTGTGATGCGAACACCGAGGAAGTTGAAGCTCTCGACCCGCTCCACTGCAGCCCCGTCGATGTGGATGGGGGCGTGCTCGTCCCTCCGTTTTCTGTAGTCCACGATCAGCTCATTTGTCTTGCTGATGTTGAAGGAGAGGTTGTTGTCCTGGCACCACACTGTCAGGTCATTGACCTTCTCCCTATAGGCTGTCTCATCATTGTCGATATTCAGTCATCAAACTTGATGATGGTGTTGGAGTCGTGAGCGACCACGCATTTGTGGGTGAACAGGGGTTACAGGAGGGGAGTAAGCACACACCCCTGAGGGTCCCCCGTGTTGAGGGTCAGCGTGGTGGATGTGTTGTTGCTTATCCTCACCGCCAGGAGGTGGTCCATCAGGAAGTCCAGGATCCAGTTGCAGAGGGAGGTGTTTAGTCCCAGGGTCCTGAGCTTTGTGATGAGCTTGGAGGGGACTATGGTGTTGAATGCTGAGCTGTAGTCAATGAACAGGGCAGTGTGAAGTGCAATACAGATTGTGTCATCTGTGGATCTGTTGGTGCGGTATGTGAATTGGAGTGGGTCTAGGGTTTCTGGGAAGATGGTGTTGATGTGAGCCATGACCAGCCTATCATTACCTTGGTGTTCTTGGGCATGGGGAATATGGTGGTTGGCTTGAAACAAGTTGCTATTACAGACCGGGTCAGGGATAGGTTGTCAGTGAAGACACTTGCCAGCTGGTCTGCGCATGCTCTGAGTACGTGTCCTGGTATTCCATCTGGCCCCGCGGCCTTGCGAATGTTAACCGCTTTAAAAGTCTTACATCGGCTACAGAGAGCGAGATCACACAGTCATCCAGAACAGCTGGTGCTCTCATGTGGTGAGCATAGAAGGCATTTAGCTTGTCTGGTAGAACGTGCCCAGAAATCAACTGGTAGAGCAGTACCCCCACTGAGCCCACTTAGCCTTCTCTCAAATATCAGCCACATCGAAATGGAATTACTAGATTGGGTATTCCCCACTCAAGTCAAATGAGCCCATGATGGGTGGACCGGTGGCCGTTCTAGTAATCATTTTTCTAAGTCAGGGTCTCCTCAGAGAGAACACCACTCACTTTTAATTAAAGCTTCCACTGCCGGCCCGGGCACCACATTTACATCCAGCACTGAGCACAGAGAAATATGGTCCAATAACATCGAAGGGTCAAGCGCAGGTCATGTATTACTGAGGGTGTGTGAATCTAATCCTGGGATATGATAGGCTGAACCGTGCTAGAGCCACATAGTGTGAGGTTAGCTACCCTGCTGTTTTCACGAGGGATGCATAAGAGTTAGTCACTGGATGGACTAACTGCTACATGGGGTGGGAAATAAGAGTGCATATCAATAACAGTATAGAAATATATGGCGCTAGGAGGCGGTAGGAGAGGAAGGTGTGTGACTTTCAAGCCTCAGGATATTCCCCATGCATCATATTCAGTATGGAAACATCCAGGACCTAAATTTCACAACAACATCGGCTAAAGCAGTTAACCGACTCCAAACGCCTTGTGAGAAGAAAACAAAATGCTATCAACAGACAAGTTCCAACAGGTTCCACTTTCTTCTTCAACAGGTTTCACTCATGACATCACACGCCCCCCTCTCCCATCCACCCACCCCCCTTCAATGTGGAAAGATGGAGAAGCAGTGGTGACTGGGTATTTCTGTGTCTGCCTGGGCCATACCATT
>NC_138299.1:126651063-126873563 GCF_965601325.2 Salmo salar
CAACTCTACCACCCCTCTCTATCCATCTACTTCCTCTGAAAATAATAGAGCTTTCTATAATAAAGTCATTCATAAATACCATCATAGCGAAATATCTTTACACGAACAGCCCTGTATGCCTCCTACTGTCAATCTAAGCTTGGTCGGCTTTCCCTGCAACGGCCCGGAGAGTCTTCCAGGAAAGTCTGTGGTTTACCGCCAGGCATGTGCTTCTCTCTCTCTCCTCTTGGATCGGATCGATGATAGGGAGGGAGGCCATGGCCATGGGGGCAGCATGGCTGAATATTAGATAGAGACAGATTGTATTAGATAAGGGCCCAGGACCCAGATAGAAGCAGGGCCAGGCAGAGCCGAAGTAGCATGACACCACCGTGAAGAGGGAGGAATGGAGGACACTCGAACACACCTACACAGAACAGGCGTGTCTGTTTTCCGACTCCTAGCTGCTCAGGCTTGTTAAATTGAGATCGCCCAGAGAAAGAGACAGAGATGGCGACATACAGTGCGTTCGTACAACTGTCTGTCGATCAGATCACACATTCCTGTACACAATGCACAATGTTTCTGAGAGAGATCCTGTTGAGGAATAGGAAAACAACCCGAAATGTCATACATTCCATGTTCCATTTCCACATGTTGGAATGGAAGAGAGTGGCTCTAAAGTGCCTCGTGGTATGGCAGCGATGGTGTTATTTTATTAGTGAATAACATTATCAGGAACCACACAGCAAAATGAATCAGTCAGCGATGGAAATGAAGCCTCCTACAGAGCCAGAGAGTCGTAATGTATTACTTTAATTTCACCAGTTCAAGGGGGGGCCTCGGGCGCCACTTTACTACTTATATATTTGGATACGTTTGGAAATGTGAGACTCCCCTCCGTTGAATTGGAATTCCCAAAAAGCAGCAGCTCGTAGTAAATGAAAAAAAAAGAAAAATAAAAGATTAGTGAACGTACTCATAAAGCATAAAGCTCAGAATAGGACTGCTGATCTAGGATCAGGTCCCCCCTGCCCATATAGCCTAATCGTACTCAAAACAGGTCCTAGATCAGCACTCCTACTCCGTAGCGCTTTATGAATACGGGCACAGGGTGTCTAGCCTACTGGCTACAGCCTTGGGATCTGAGTTGTTCTGTGAGATTCCTCTGCTCGATGAAAAGTGGGTGTAACTGTCTGTAAGTGGGTGTAGCTATATTTCCATTACATGTCATGAAGATCACACTGTGACCGAACCATCTTGTTATCTATGTAGCTGCATTATAAAAGGGAATCCAGACAGGAGGAGGACACAAGATTTGTCTGAGGGTGGAGGACACTCTGCTGCCATGAATCACAAGCAGGGATTTTCCTCAGAATCAGATGGATTCATCAGCTGTGCTCGAACTGCTTCAATCTCCTGCCAATACTAACCACAGAGGACTTCAGTAAGGGCAGACACACAGAAACACGCACACACACACACACATTTACACAGTGTAGTAGTAGGCAAAAAAAAAATACGACAAGGAGACATGATAGACATATCTCACAACTGCCGGCTACATTCATGCCACCGTGTGTGTTTGTGTGGCTGCTGCTGCTAGGGGATTGGAACTGTGCTTCGCTGTCTGTCAAACCCTGTTTCTATGGAAATGGACACAGGCGGTGCATGGAAAGAGGACTGCATGTCAAGCAGCTCCTCCACCCACCATGTCTCACACAGAGTCACAGAGACAGAACAGCTAGCTAACCAGACCCAGACGGATGTCCAGTCCAGCGACAGCAGCACAGACACACAGAGACATGCACCAGAGACATGGACCAGAGACATGCACCAGAGACATGGACCAGAGACATGCACCAGAGACATGCACCAGAGACATGCACCAGAGACATGGGCCAGAGACATGGACCAGAGACATGCACCAGAGACATGGACCAGAGACATGGACCAGAGACATGGACCAGAGACATGCACCAGAGACATGGACCAGAGACATGGACCAGAGACATGGACCAGAGACATGCACCAGAGACATGGACCAGAGACATGCACCAGAGACATGCACCAGAGACATGGACCAGAGACATGGACCAGAGACATGCACCAGAGACATGGACCAGAGACATGGACCAGAGACATGGACCAGAGACATGGACCACAGACATGGACCAGAGACATGGACCAGAGACATGCACCAGAGACATGCACCAGAGACATGCACCAGAGACATGGACCAGAGACATGGACCAGAGACATGCACCAGAGACATGGACCAGAGACATGGACCAGAGACATGGACCAGGCAGGCCTGAACAGCTTCCTCTGTGACTGTGGAGAGATGCATTGTGCGAGGCTGTTGTGAGGATGTCAACAGAGCCCATATGAAAGGAGCAGTGTGGCCGTGGAGGGGATTGAGGGTTCAAAGACATGCAGTCGGGGGGAGGAGCAGGTGGAGGGAGGGTGCCGTTTGGGGTTTTCCTCTGGGTTTCTTGGAATGCCAAGCCGCGAAGCTGTAGCAATAACGAATTGCCCATGCGGAGCAGCTGGAACTGTAACACACAAGCCCCTCCATGTCAACAACAGCACAGGATCAGAAACATGAACTGACAGACATCCTATTCACTTAGCCACTTAGCCTCGATTCCAGGCTCCCTGCACGATACTTGGGACTGGGAGTACAGTAACACGAGACTGCTATCCACTTGAAAGTCATTGTTAGACAGTGTACTACTACTATACGCTACAGGCAGGTGGAAGGTGATCGTATGGATATGGAGGGATAGCCAGACAATAACTCCCACCCCCTCCGCAGTGCAATTTGCCTGCAGCCGGGTTCTCATTTGACACCAAAACCTTTCATTACCTGCTCAGTTTCCAATCGGCTCTTCCTATGGCTCCTTCCTGGAATTTAATACCATCACACTTAAGCCCCTTTGAAGGCTGATGAGAAAGTGAAAGTGAGAAAGAGAGAGTGAAAGAGAGCGAGAGAGAGAGTGAAAGAGAGCAAGAGAGAGCGAGAGCGAGAGCGAGAGAGAGAGTGAAAGAGAGCGAGAGAGAGCGAGAGAGAGATAACGAGAGAGTGAGAGACAGACAGAGAATGCTAAATCCAAATATGGCATGCTCAGCAGACATATTGATTTTGCACCAGGAGGTAAACAGAGAGAAAATGATGGATAGACACATGTGATTATGTAGTATGTAGAGGAGGAATGGGAAGAATGGGAAAATCTCCCATCACCCATGTGCACTATGTATTAGCTGTCTGTCTATGTCTGTCTCTCTGTCTGTCTGTCTCTATCTTCCTCCTTCCCACCATCCCAATCCTACCTCTCTACAAAATCTACCATGTCCTCTCCAGCATAGCTCAACTCGTACTCCTTTCCTTTGTCCCTGTAAGCTTTCATTACTCAGGATGGATGCTGAAGATATCAGCAGATACAATCTAGTACTCCCCCAGCCTTCTCTCTCCTCTCTTCTTCTTCAATTCCCTCACCATCCCCCCTCCATCTCAGCATTTTGTATCAGTGCTTCCTCAGCCTATGGGCAGAGCGAGTGCACTGGTCTGGTGTGTGAGCAGAGGTCACTTCTCTGCTGCTGCTGCTACTGTTAATTGATCTCCAGTGATGGATGCAATGCAGCCCTGGAGCCATGCCTGGCCAGAGCTCTCTCCCTGGCTCTCTCTCTCAGGCGGGAGAGACTGTGGTGTGGACTGGCCTACTGGCTGAAGACCCTGGATGGCCCCAGCGCTCATCATGCAGGCACGACAGACAAAGGCAGGCCTGTTTGTCTGTGGGCGCAGACTCCCTGTCTAGGGACGACCACTTCCCCCCGTTCGATAACGCTAGAAGCAGAGGCATTAGGTCTATGTGAGTGACAGACAGTCCCAGGACAGGGTAGGCCAGAGGGGGGCATTGAGAGACAGACAGGCAGGCATGTTGGCTGTAGTCAATGTCCCGAAAAGGCCACTTTCTCCATTCAAATCCCTGAGGTTCCTCAGGGATACAGCAGGTCCTCAGTTTAAAGTGCAACTATCTGACCATGTAAGCCTGTAGGCCTACATCTTCATACGGTGAATGTACGCAGTTCCCAGGCAATGTGACCAGGTTTCTGTATGATTCTGCCTCACACAGCAAGGACCTTCCACTACATCTTGGTTCCAAAGCAGTTCCCACTCCCTCTGTGGAGGACATCACGGTCGGACATGTTAAAAAGGAAACCCCCCAGCGGTTTGGGGTCAAGGGTAACACATTCTAGACCCGCTATGAGCAAACAACTAGGATCTGGCCTCTTCTGCAGCTGAAGGATTTTTTATTTGACCTTTATTTAACTTGGCAAGTCAGCTAAGAACAAATTCTTATTTACAATGACAGCCTAGGACCAGTGGGTTAACTGCCTTGTTCAGGAGCAGAACGACAGATTTTTACCTTGTCAGCTCAGGGACTCAATCTAGCAACCTTTCGGTTACTGGCCCAAAGCTCTAACCACTAGGCTACCTGTCGCCCCTACACTCTAACCACTAGGCTCCCTGTCGCCCCTACACTCTAACCACTAGGCTACCTGTCGCCCCTACACTCTAACCACTAGGCTCCCTGTCGCCCCTACACTCTAACCACTAGGCTCCCTGTCGCCCCTACACTCTAACCACTAGGCTCCCTGTCGCCCCTACACTCTAACCACTAGGCTCCCTGTCGCCCCTACACTCTAACCACTAGGCTCCCTGTCGCCCCTACACTCTAACCACTAGGCTCCCTGTCGCCCCTACACTCTAACCACTAGGCTCCCTGTCGCCCCTACACTCTAACCACTAGGCTCCCTGTCGCCCCTACACTCTAACCACTAGGCTCCCTGTCGCCCCTACACTCTAACCACTAGGCTCCCTGTCGCCCCTACACTCTAACCACTAGGCTACCTGTCGCCCCTACACTCTAACCACTAGGCTACCTGTCGCCCCTACACTCTAACCACTAGGCTACCTGCTGCCCCTGGGACTGGTGTCGGTTGTGAAATAAGAGACATCTCTCCCTCCCTCCCTCCTCCCTCCATCCTTCTCTCCCAACCCCTTTCTTTGTCTTTCCCAGTGGAACTCCGGGTAACAGCTGGGTGACTCTGCCACATCTGGGGAGCAGCTGGGGGGTTGTAGACAGGCACACTGGGAGGCAGGGCTGAGAGGGGCAGGGGAGGGCAGAGAGGGGCAGAGTGTACGAGGTGAAGTGGGAGAGAAAGCATGCGGAGTATCTCGTGTCGAACCAGATGTTCCAAATTGGCCGTGATACCACCATGGTTACGGTGAGTAATGTCCATAAAAAGAGAAAGGAGCATGTCTCGTTTGCAAATTTACAACCAGCAGTCATCCAAAGCCAGCAGACTCTCCCAAACCAAAATATTTTAGCAAGCCTAAAATGGATGGAAACTGGATAAGAGATGTTGTACAGAGATGATGTGTAGCCAGGGTGCATCTCAGATGTAACTTTGTTGCTGTAACCTTTTCTCAGGGTATGAGTCATTGTCTGTGACTTTCTACACAGCTGGAGGGATCACGCGCATCTGCTTTGGATCTCAATTAGCTGTCTCTTCTAAAGCAGTCTCTTCTATTTCTGCGCTCGGTCTGGCTAGAACGGCAGAACGCATTGGTTCTAAAGCACTGTTTTCAAAGGCATAATACTCAAAGACCGAGGCAGATACTAAACAAACGAGATTTACTTTCAGTCAAGTATCTCAGATGAGGCAAAGAAGTTTAAAGTGCGCCATCAAAACAACTTCCGGGTAGCTGCTGGTGTCGTCAGATCTGTGGCCTGAACTGTGCTGTTCCAAATGAAAAAAAAAGATCGAAACCTCAATGAAGATTACTCACGTCTTGAGCTTGATGGCTAAGGTTATAGCTCGAGTTGTTTTCTCGGTAATACCAAACGAGGAACTGTGATAATGTCCTCTGCTCCTCCCAGGTGAGGGACATGACGGAGCAGGGGTCAATCTTCACTTCTGTCTCAGATGTGATTAGAGTGACAGGCTCTGATTGAGAATTTCATCTCAAATGTTTTAACCACCAACCGTGTTCCAAAATTAGACGCTTGACAGAGCAGAGACGTGCTCTGAGACACACACACACACACACACACACACACACACACACACACACACACACACACACACACACACACACACACACACACACACACACACACACACACACAAACCCTGCCAGGGACCTACTGCTTCTGTTTACCCCAGAAAAAGTCCTTCCCTGCTGGCTGCTACTGTCCCGTCCTCTCTGTTTAGAGTTGCTTGCCTGGATGAGTCAGGATAATTCAACCTGTGAAGCCATCCAATCCAACCCCCACCCCCGTCGAAAACCCCCCAAAAGCACCCAGCCTCACCAACCCTCTCTGTCTCCCTTCTCTCCACTCTTGACGGAGCGAGATGAATAGCGTGCCATGTGCTTGGCAGATTGTGCTTCAGAAAGTCCCGGTAGGCTCCACTTCTCTCCTGTCAGAAGACACAGAGCTCTACCTCAAACTAAGCCCACCATGCAGCACAGAGTCAGACCTGTTCAACCGTGAACCTGTGTATCACACAAGATCACGACCCCAATCATCTCTTGGTGATTGCACTTGTTTGTCACACCGAAGGAATGGCATTCATACACACACTGACCGCATCCAACTTGGCCCTGCTAAGAAACAGCAATTCACTTTCTTGTTATCTGCAGCCAAAATGCCACTGGAGCAGAGGAATCACTGATTACCAAGGGGAAATCGGCAGACGCAAACACACATGCATGATTGCTCTCACGCACCATTCCCTTCGCTCATACACACACAAACACATACGCCTCTTGGAAATACACAGCCATTGAGTGCTCTAATGAAAATGACAATAGGCTGAACGCAATTAACTAGGTAGAAACCCAATCACTCAACTTAGCATATACAGTGGCTTGCGAAAGTATTCACCCCCCCTTGGCATTTTTCCTATTTTGTTGCCTTACAACCTGGAATTAAAATAGATTTTTTTGGGGGGGTTGTATCATTTGATTTACACAACATGCCTACCACTTTGAAGATGCAAAATATGTTTTATTGTGTAAGACAAAAAAACAGAAAACTTGAGTGTGCATAACTATAAGGTCAAAACTTTGTAGAGCCACCTTTTGCAGCAATTACAGCTGCAAGTCTCTTTGGGTAAGTCTCTATAAACTTGGCACATCTAGCCACTGGGATTTTTGCCAATTTTTCAAGGCAAAACTGCTCCAGCTCCTTCAAGTTGGATGGGTTCTGCTGGTGTACAGCAATCTTTATGTCATACCACAGATTCTAAATTGGATTGAGGTCTGGGCTTTTACTAGGCTATTCCAAGACATTTTAATGTTTCCCCTTAAACCACTCGAGTGTTGCTTTAGCAGTATGCTAAGGGTCATTGTCCTGCTGGAAGGTGAACCTCCGTCCCAGTCTCAAATCTCTGGAAGACTGAAACAGGTTTTCCTCAAGAATTTCCCTGTATTTAGCGCCATCCATCATTCCTTCACTTCTGACCAGTTTCCCAGTCCCTGCCGATGAAAAACATCCCCACAGCATGATACTGCCACCACCATGCTTCCCTGTGGAGGTGGTGTTCTCGGGCTGATAAGAGGTGTTGGGTTTGCGCCAGACATAGCGTTTTCCTTGATGCCCAAAAATATCAATTTTAGTCTCATCTGACCAGAGTACCTTCTTCCATATGTTTGGGGAGACTCCCACATGCCTTTTGGCGAACACCAAACATGTTTGCTTATTTTTTTATGGCCACTCTTTCGTAAAGCCCAGCTCTGTGGAGTGTACGGCTTAAAGTGGTCCTATGGACAGATACTCCAATCTCCGCTGTGGAGCTTTGCAGCTCCTTCAGGGTTATCTTTTGTCTCTTTGTCTCTTTAATGCCCTCCTTGCCTGGTCCGTGAATATTGGTGGGTGGCCCTCTCTTGGCAGGTTTATTGTGGTGCCATATTCTTTACATTTTTTAATAATGGATTTAATGGAGCTCCGTGGGATGGTCAAAGTTTCAGATATTTTTTTTTAACCCAACCCTGATCGGTACTTCTCCACAACTTTGTCCTTGACCTGTTTGGAGAGCTCCTTGGTCTTCATAGTGCCGCTTGCTTGGTGGTGTCCCTTGCTTAGTGGTGTTGCAGACTCTGGGGCCTTTCAGAACAGGTGTATATATACTGAGATCATTTGACAGATCACGTGACACTTAGATTGCACACAAGTGGACTTTATTGAACTAATTATATGACTTCTGAAGGTAATTGATTGCACCAGATCTTATTTAGGGGCTTCATAGCAAAGGGGGTGAATACATATGCATACCACTTTTTTGAATTTTTTTAAATAATTTGTTTTGTTTTTCACTTCACCAATGTGTATGCCCATTACATGAAGTCCAAATAAAAATCAATTTAAATTACAGGTTGAAATGCAACAAAATAGGAAAAACGCCAAGGGGGATGAATACTTTTGCATGGCACTGTAGGCACAGAGAAGATCAGAAAGTTCTAATGTACGAATGACTGTGTACAAAAAAGCAGCTGACAGAAATACAAATTGAGGAAGACAAGAGAATCTTCTGGCTCAAAGCTATGCACACGTTGATGTAATCATTTCCAATGACCTGAGGATTTTTCTGTTGGGCTGAGAGAGAACAGGAGACAAATAGCTTTTTTGTCCCTGTTGGCTAATTCCCATCTCTCTCTCTCTCTCTCTCTCTCTCTCTCTCTCTCTCTCTCTCTCTCTCACTCTCTCTCCCTCTCTCTCCCTCTTTCTTCTGTGATTAATTCAGCCACCCAAAATAGACTGCTATAATTAATGCTAGGTTACTAGTGGAGCGTAGTCCCTTTCACACAGACTCAGAGTACAAACATGATAATTGTCACAGAGGCTAACAAGAATAGCACATCCCAAAGTCACTTCCTTTAGTAACCTATATATCACTGGGCTGGACAAAAAAGGCACCTCCCATGTTCTCGACTGGAAGTTACAATGCCAAAACCCTAAACAGTATATTCAAACACTGCCGGTCAGAGTGGTGTGGAAGTTCAGCCCGTTGTTTACCAGTCACACCCTGATTATCACAAAGGGAGCAACGCCCTCCGCTGCCGGCTACCGCTCAACTCGCCGCTGATTGGATGACCTTTGACCACCTCCCATTGTGGGCCCAGCTGGTCTGTCCCTCCGTATGTCCGTCTGGCTAACAAAAGGGTGCCAACTTTAAACGCTGCAATCTAACTAAAAGGAAAGGGAAACGGTTTGGGGAGATGAGGAGTTGCAAGGCAAACAGTTGCTCATTCAACTGTACATGCTCCTCACCCAAATCCTCAACCATTTCTTAGTGGGCTGCATTAAAATGGGCCGATACCAGCCAAGACAATAGGCCTAAGTTTAAAGTCATTGCACTACAGTGCGGCACCCAGGTCAGACCCAGCCCTACCCTGGAGAGTCCTGCCCATGCAGCTTTCTAGCTATACAGGCAGGTGAGCCACACTGTCCCCATTGTTAATGCTCGGCATGTGACACCAAGGAGGGGAAACCATAACACTCAGAGGCCAACAGACTGACATGATCCGCTGTGGTCAAGAATGTAAGGTATGCAATCAAGACACATGTAAAGAATGTTATAATGCACTGTTGTTTATCGATACATGATATGCATACCTATATGTCAACTCAAGCATTTAAACAGCTTTTTTATTTTAAATTATAAATACACATGGTACTCAATAGATCATTCCTGGTGTTGCTTTGCACATAGGATGATGGGGGTATTTCACGCGTGGGTGGCTTGATGTAAAACCTGTCTTGAGTTGTCAACACTTTGGCCACAAGGAGTCCTTGGGAAGATCCCAATTGCATACTCCTCGAGAGGGGAGGAACTCTAGCTTTCTCATCCAATGGGTTTTGAGAAGGAGCCGAGGAGAGATGACTCGAGGACTATGCAATTGAGATCTACCCCTGCTCTCTGTCTCAGGGCGGAGTCACAGATCAATACAGCACATAAGCACCATCTGTCAATGTATTACATTCTGCTGAGTCACATATTTTTGCCTTATGGTGGCAACAAGGCCCCAATGGCAGGGCCTATAAGTATGGCCATGATGGGATGACAAGAAACTTGAATGCCTGCTACAGTATGATGCATCCTCATCATCACCCCCAGCCTCAATCATCATTGGTTTCTAACAAGGGGCTGAGTGTATAGTGTGGGGAACATCTGGGGTCAATGTCCGGACGCTGGTCTGGACACATATCTCAGCCATCCTACCAGAGTATTAGAACCCGCAAGTCATTGTGTCATAGTATTACCATAGTGTTAGGCTTACACACCAGTGAAACCAGTCATATATTCTGCATAATGTTAGTGTCGATCCCTCCATACCGGCCCTGGCTTGTCGTTCTTCACCCATTCCCACATGGCCGGAAGGAAGGTCCACAAAACTGATGTTCTTTATAGCCTTCCATTACAATAGGATACAGTAGCAAAACTACACTTCCTTTCAGCCGCACCTATACTATTCCAGTTGACTGTTCCCTTCGCCATATCAGAGGATGCGGACAGGTAGCCTACATGAGAGTATAAGGTGTTTCATTGCAGGCATGCGTCGTATAAAAATGCGGGGCGCGTTTTTGAAATGTATTACTGTAGAGATGAATAGGCAAAAACTACAGCCGCACAGAACACGATAGAAGGTGGGCATATGGCTCTATTACACTGGACACAGATATTTCATAGTTAACATTTCAATAAAACCCAGATCATGTTTCTACACCACAAGCAGAATACAATGGTATACATCTGACTCAGAATGTAATGATTCGACAATGCAGAGCGGCTTGTAAGGGTTTGAACCATAGGCTACTGCAGACACTGCAAATCATTTAACATATTACATGCATATAAATAGCCTATTTCAAAACTATTGGCTGCAGTTATTTTTCAATAGATATAAATTGTTTCGCATCTTGTTCCTACTAATTGATCCCATTTCTTGGATTTGAAAACGAAGAAGACTTCCGAGACATCCACGCGCGGAGATTAATTCATTATTAACCATTCAAAATCAACTAAAACATCAAGTCCCCATAAATAACGGTATGGGGTATAGGGAATATAGAGTGAACTCACCAATGAGAAGAGTGAATAATTGTGTGAGTCCGTGCCGCCTTTTGTGTAATCCAATCCCAACGAAATATGGAAGAACATGTAATTTCAGAATGTCTTCATGAACATTGGATGGAGCGATGATGCGATGCGGGTAAGTGGTCTTCTTGATGCAAATATTTGTACGAGTCAATCCGCTTATAATAAAATAAAACAAAAAAACAAGACGAGCAGTAAATAACGATTTCGATAAATGTTTTGTAATATTTATGCTTTAGTTGACTGTGCAGTTACTGTCGCACAGATTGGGTTCCTCTCCCAACTCCACTCGCTGGCCCTGCCTTCTGAGCGAGCCTATTGGCACAGACGCCCTGACATGCAAATTTACTCTAGCCATTAAAGTTTTACAAAAACACAACGGACCCATTTTTCAGACACTCTACAGCGCCACCGTGTGTTTTTTTTAATGTATATATTTTTTTACCTTTATTTAACTAGGCAAGTCAGTTAAGAACAAATTCTTATTTACAATGACAGCCTACACCGGCCAAACCCGAATGACGCTGGGCCAAATGTGCGCTGCCCAATGGGACTCCCAATCACGGCCGGTTGTGATACAGCCTGGATTCGAACCATGGTCCTGTAGTGACGCCTCTAGATGGAGTGCCTAAGACCGCTGCACCACTCGGGAGCCCATAATTATTCTAAAAAGTGGCTACACTATTGCCACTTAAGTAACAGCTCTTTTCTTTCAAGTTGGATTGTAGTAAACCTAAATTGGTATTTAAGACTAAAATAAATGGGCTTTAAATGGACAAATGTGTTCTTGTCAGGCAGAAGATGCCATGATGTCCTGCCTTCAAGATTGTGGATGAGAATCTACTGAATGATTGATGTGTGGGATAAAAAGCTTCAGAGATCAATTCTGACTGAAGATCCTAAAAAGTCTCCGGATTTAACTTCTTTAAGAAATAGTTTTCCTCAAATGACTTTGTGGTTTCAGTAGACATCATCAGCTTTTAGCAAGACACAGTGGAATGTGCTAATAATTTATGTGCCTAATAAAATGTCAATTTTCATGCCGATATAAACTAAAACCATCTGGTCATTATTAGCACTGTTGCAATCCAACTTTCCATTACGGTATACTACATCACTGAGCCTTTCCTTTCCCAGTGTTAGTGCTAGTCATTACATCTTAGTTAATACATGTCTTAAGAAGTGGCAATTAATACGAACACTCATACTCGTTTGGCCCTACATGCGTACTTGTGTAACTTAAAGCTTGTGCCTACAGGACTTCAGTGCAGCACTCCTCTTCTCATAAAGAATAGTTAAGGTTTTCAAACAAATACACTGATGTCTTATACTGTGCTAGGATCTATTATCATAATGTTGTGTATGTCGACCCTGGAAGGTCTACTCTATTTCAGTTCAGAGACATGAACAGTGAATAACTCACAGGTCCTGTGTGGCTCAGTTGGTAGAGCATGGTGTTTGAAACACCTGGGTTGTGGGTTCGATTCCCACGGGGGACCAGTACGGGGAAAAAAAGAAAAATGTGTGAAATGTATGCATTCACTACTGTAAGTTTCTCTGGATAAGAGTGTCTGCTAAATGACTAAAATGTAAAATGAGTGATGAAGCGAGTCCAACAGCTAGGGCTCACAGCAGCAAACCTTCATCTCTGTGTACAGTGCTTCTCCTTGTGAACATAGAGTTTAGTAGCATATACAGTAACACAAGAGCCAGTTAGTTGACGTTCACTTCCCTGCCCAAACTCTTAATCATCAGAGTGAAGATGTCAAAAGGTTTTCATGTTACCTACTGAGCAGGCAAATTACCTCATTACTAGCAAGCGCCTGCTAGCACAGGGGTATATTCATTAGTGCAAACCGTTGCAACAAAATGAATGTGTCTTATTGGAGAAATTGAGCTTAGTCCTCCCCATTTCAGCCCATTTGGGTCTGAATTAAACCCTGTTTAAACAGCAAGCCAGTGGCTAAAGGTCTCCATTTTAGTCAACTGTTTATTGCAAGGATGGAAACCCACAGAATAATCATTTGTCATATGGAGCGGAAGTATAGTCCCAAAGTGCATGTACAGCATATCATGTGAAAATGTCAACGCACATATTTATGCCGAGGCTTTTTACAGTTGGTGTCATCTAGCAGGAATATTTTATTACACTGTTTAAGGACATCTTCTACGGTTTCCATCAAACAGTCCTTTAAAATACATACAAACACTGCTCTTCTAACATCTCATGGAAATACATTCACAAGATGGCTTAATACTGCAACCCAAATAGGCATTGAAATAAGCCTTGTATATTGAGACTAGTATAGAAGATATTTTCTGCCATTAAATAGTAAATCTCCCAAACATTTTTTTTTGCCAAAAATAGACCTGTTGGAAGATTGCAACAATATTTGAAAGAGTAATATTTGTAGTGTGTACAATTATGTCCAAATAACCTTTCAGTGTCAAAATGCCTTTTAGTACAAACAATGCCATTTTCAGAAACAAATGCCATGTTTGTGGCATTAACATGTAATAATCAATCTGCATTAAAATGACAGTTTGTTGGAAACCATTGGACCAGGGCACATCAAAAACACAAACCAACACTCAAAACATATTACCTTTTCCACCCAACAGAGACACAGCTCAAATCAGTTATATGGCCATCATACCTTTACATTAAACAAATATTATTAACACCAATCTCAAGTGATTGAATCAAACAAATGCCAGAGTTTCTTTCTGTGTTCTTTTATAGAAGCAGACGCTCCGCCTACCGCTCCACCTACCACTACAGCCCACGTCATTGAGTGGTGGAGTGGCATCAAGTCACTGACAGTCAAAGTACTGGGAGTCAGTAGATCACCCATGTAGTACAGTTACCCTCTCTTAAATAAACCTAGTCCACAGCCATGGGAGTTCTGCCCACTAGGGTGCTGTCAGAGGGTGACTACTAGTAATGACCTTTGACCCCATCTAGGCCTGGACTTGGGCAGCCTGCTCCTTCTCCAGCCGCCGCTGTTGGTAGGAGTTGTAGATGTCCAGGAACATGTCCTTGCAGGCAATTTTGGCGCCAAGCTTGGAACAGATAAGGAAGGAGCCGGCCATCTTGCGGTGCAGGGAGTAGGTCTCCTCGGGGGGCGGGGTGAGGCGGTGACGCAGCATGACGGGGATCAGACTCTGGATCCGCTGCGTGGTGCTCTGGGTGCCAAAGTCAAAGGGGTCAGAGTTGGCGAAGGCCTCGCCCAGGATCATCACTGCCTCCACGTGGGCTTCCTGGAACGCCTGGGGAGAGGGGGCATTTTCAACACAACAACTCGGTAACACTCTGCATGTATAACGCTTTATTACTTGTTATAAGAATGTATGAACCTTTATGATGGTCTTAAAATGTATAATATTACATGTCCCTCTGTTTTTATTACTGACTCAAAAGTGTAGAAAAGTAAATGGCTATGTACACAACACCGCCCCAGTAGAACGAGAGGAGAAAGGGAACAGAGAGAGAGAAGGGTGATGTCATAAACCACACATAAAAAATGTATACGCGTCATGACACTATGGTTATCACTGCACAAAAATACCCTCTTACCTTGGCCTCAAACCCTGTGAGGAACTTGAGGTCCTTGGATTTCTCCAGCACAGTCTCCCTATCTCCGATGGAGGCTGCGTGCACCACCTGGACACAGACAGACCAACTTGCGTCATCAAAAGGTTACAGAGAACAAAATCAAAGCCATTTGATATGCTGTGCTCCTGGGTCTAAAATATTCATGGGATCTGTCATTCATCAGGTAATTGTTAGGGCACACCGTAGCAAAACGTTGTCAAGGTAGTCCATCCCTGTTTCGGTCCATTTTCTTTCATTGGGTGTTAATGCACAGGACTCAGATTAATTTACCTGTACGTAATCATCTGTGAAGGCCTCAGGGTAATCCCGGCACGCACCGAAATCCAACAGAATAATCTGGAGACACACAGCGGGCGGAGGTTTAACAACGAAACATCCCCACCAAAACAACAATCACCATCACATGTTCATGAATGCGGGGAATAAAGTGGTATGTTCTTATGAAAATGTATGATACATTTTATGTACATGTATTCATACATCCATTATAAAAGCTATTTAATACAAAAACATGATTGAAGGTCAGAGTCATGGTACTGATGAATGAGGTTAAGTTCCCAATGGCACCCTATTCCCTACATAAAAATCAGCGCACCCTGTGGGCTCTGGTTAAAAGTAGCGCACTATATAGGGAATAGGGTGCCAGATGAGACAGCTCCAGCATCTCGTCACAGGCTCACTCGCCCTCTCACCTTGTTCTGCTCAGCGTTGTAAAAGAAGTTGGCCCAGTTGGGGTCCGTCTGCATGAAGCGGAACTCAAAGAGCTCTCTCAGACACAGCTGTAGGATGTTGAAGCAGATCTGTAGGGGAGAGGAGATGTGGGACCACAGGGGGCAGTTTATCACTCCTAAACTGAGTCCCAAAATGGCACCAAATAGGGAATAGGGTGACATTTGGGATGCACCCCCTACATAGTGTGAGTGATATCCGTGTCACCACTCGACTTGGGATACTGCCCCCTGCTGGTCAAAATGAGCCATGTGCATAGTGTTGCGTCAGAAATGTGGTTTTAGAGCATCCTTTTAAAGTATTAATAATGCTCTCCATTATCTGTCGTTTTCATTTAATCCCAACGCCACAGGTGCTGAATCGTGAGTGAAACGTTGTCTGTTCACAAAGTAAGAACCCTGGAGTCATTTTAAACCAAATTCCACAATCACTTCTAATAAATATGAATGATTCCTCTACTTCTGGGTGTAGAGACAATGGCGTATGATTTATTGCTTCAGAGTTTGGGAGGGAAATGCATATCTTCATATCAATGACAACTGAGCAGAGCACATTATACAGGTGGTCTGCAGAGTCATAGCTTAGCAACCTATCTAACGGTTAAGGCATGGTTTCCCAAATTCTGTCCTCGGGACCCCACGGGGTGCAACATTTTGGTTTTTGCCCTAGCACTGCACAGCTGATTCAAATAATCAACTAATCATCAAGCTTTGATCATTTCAATCAGCTGTGTAGTATTTAGAGGTCGACCGATTAATTGGCATGGCCGATTTCAAGTTTTCATAACAAATCGGGAATCGGCATTTTTGGACGCCGATTATGGCCGATTACATTGCACTCCACGAGGAGACTGCGTGGCAGGCTGACCACCTGTTACGCGAGTGCATCAAGGAGCCATGGTAAGTTGCTAGCTAGCATTAAACTTATAAAAAAAAAAACTATCAATCTTCACATAATCAGAAGTTAACTACACATGGTTGAGGATATTTCTAGTTTAACTAGCTTGTCCTGCGTTGCATATAATCAATACGGTGCCTGATAAATTATCATTGAATCACAACCTACTTCGCCAAACGGGTGATGATTTAACAAGCACATTCGCAAAAAAAGCACTGTCATTGCACCAATGTGTACCTACCCATAAACATCAATGCCTTTCTTAAAATCAATACACAAGTATATATTTTTAAACTTGCATATTTAGTTAATATTGCCTGCTAAGATGAATTTCTTTTAACTAGAGAAATTGTGTCACTTCTCTTGCGTTCTGTGCAAGCAGAGTCTGGGGTATATGCAGCAGTTTGGGCCGCCTGGCTCGTTGCGAACTATGTGAAGACCATTTCTTCCTAACAAAGACCATAATTAATTAGCCAGAATTGTACATAATTATGACATAACATTGAAGGTTGTGCAATGTAACAGCAATATTTAGACTTCGGGTTGCCGCCCGTTCGATAAAATACAGAACGGTTCCGTATTTCACTGAAAGAATAAACATTTTGTTTTCGAAATGATAGTTTCCGGATTTGACCATATTAATGAGGCTCATATTTCTGTGTGTTTATTATATTATAGTTAAGTCTATGATTTGATAGAGCAGTCTGACTGAGCGGTGGTAGGCAGCAGCAGGCTCGTAAGCATTCATTCAAACAGCACTTTCCTGCGTTTGCCAGCAGCTCTTCGCTGATTCAAGCATTGCGCTGTTTATGACTTCAAGCCTATCAACTCCCAAGATTAGGCTGGAAATACTATAATGCCTATAAGAACATCCAATAGTCAAAGGTATATGAAATACAAATGGTATAGAGAGAAATAGTCCTATAATTCCTATAATAACTACAACCTAAAACTTCTTAACTGGGAATATTGAAGACTCATGTTAAAAGGAACCACCAGCTTTCATATGTTCTCATGTTCTGAGCAAGGAACTTAAACGTTAGCTTTTTTACATGGCACATTTTGCACTTCTCCAACACTGTGTTTTTGCATTATTTAAACCAAATTGAACATGTTTCATTATTTATTTGAGACTAAATAGATTTTATTAATGTATTATATTAAGTTAATAAAAGTGTTCATTCAGTATTGTTGTAATTGTCATTATTACAAATAATATATATAAAAATGTATATATTTTTTATTTATTTGTAAAATTGGCCGATTAATCGGTATCGGCCTTTTTTGGTCCGCCAATAATCGGTATCGGCGTTGAAAAATCATAACCAGTCGACCTCTAGTAGTGTTAGGGCAAAAAACTCCAAACGTGCACCCCTTGGGGTCCGAAGGGCCGAGTTTGGGAAACTCTGGGTTAAGGGCAGTCAGAGCTACAAAAAAAGGTCTCCAGTCAGTCAACCAGTCACTGAGTTAGACTAAGGTTAGGCAATGATGTGGCCACAACTTCACCCCACAGCGCTACCAGGAAAATGGCCATTCACCACATTCACCCAATGTTTATTCTCCTGGGTGGAGGTCAACTCTAACCTGATTCCTTGTCTCCTGATCCAGATCCACACAGCTGTCCAGCGGTAACCCTGACACCAGCTCCATGGCCAGAACCCTCCTTCCTGAGAGCTCGTCCACCACAAATGGAACGTGGAAAAATGGGTCATCCGCCAGAAGTGACCTGAGGCAGACAGAAATCATTAATCTGCTCAACAGGACTGAGCTGGTACATTGCTATGCATCAATACACAACAGGCCCACAAATTGTACTACCATCAGATTCAGTGCATTAGAGAGCGTATCATCCTGACAGGAACTGAAATAAATAAAGATAGAAATCACATGAGGGCCAGCTTCCCCAATACTGTGGAAAGTGGTATTTAATTTATACTCACTGTATAGTAACATTTGGATATACTAAGAGGACTACTACAGGCTATTCAAGTTAATTATGCTTCTGAAGAGACATCATGCTTTATGACAGACTCAGTGGTGTAGGGCTTACTTAAAATGCTTGGCACTCTCCGCCTCTCTCTTGTAGTCGCACTCCCACGCAAGCTCTCTTTGAAGGACTTCTAGACTACTGTCTGCAAACAAGCCTGTGAGAAAATAAATGTCAATGTAAGTTAGGCAGCCTCCTGAGGGCATTTTCCCAAATACTAGGACATCTTTCTCACTACAAAGCATTCAAGTAGATTATTTTAGTAATGAAAAGTGCTATATAAGTTGAATAAATTACTATTAGTTTGGATTTCTGAACCCTTACCGTCGGGTAGAACAATACTCATCTTCAGAACAGACATCAGGTTGTTGATGTCACTGTGGATGCTCTCAGCTACTCCTGGGTACTGCAATGAAGAGAGAGAACAGACATCCAGAATTACATGAGAAAAGAACAAAGACTGTCTGAGAATATCAAGAATCTAATTTTAGAACTCCCATGACAAAACACTGCGAAAATCTCCTTACCAGAACAATAACCTTTTTTTTTTTTTTTTTTTTTTTTTACAAGTAACTGTTAAAAAAAGGCAACCAACCCTTAACTAGGGGTCAGAAGTTTAGGTAGATCTTTTTATTTTTATTTTTTCAGACAAAGATAAATAATCTACATTTTACAATGACAAATAAAACCTCTATTCATGGGTCATTGACTGATACCATTAGTATTGCTACTATACTACTGAACCTGGAATTGGAGCCTGGTTCTCTTTGGATGCCAAAGGATATGTATGGCATCCCTCACCTGGATCTTCATGGCGACCTCCCTGCCGTCCTGCAGCATCCCGTGATGCACCTGGCCAATGGAGGCGGCGGCGAAGGGCTTGTCCACAAACGACGACAGCTTCTCCCTCCAGCCCGCACCTAGCTCCTCCTCCAGAACTTTCTGCAGTCACATACACAGCAGAGCGGACAGTCTTGAAATCCAATTTGATTCCAAAATGACTTGCTAACAGTCGTAGCAGTGGAATGCCCAATATTACTATACAATGTCTGAAGTTCAAGAAGACTCCCGATAGGCGCAGCAATCTAAGGCACTGCACCTCTAGATGCGTCACTACAGACACCCTGGTTCGAATTCAGGCTGCATCATAACCGGACGTGATTGGGAGTCCCATAGTGTAGCGCACAATTGGCCCAGCATCGTCCGGGTTTGGCCGGTGTAGGACGTCATTGTAAATAAGAATTTGTTCTTATCGGACTAGCCTATTTTTTTTTACCCTCTTTTCTCCCCAATTTCGTAGTATCCAATTGTTAGTAGTTACAGTCTTGTCTCATTGCTGCAACTCCCGTACGGACTCAGGAGAGGCGAAGGTCGAGAGCCATGCGTCCTCCGATACACAACCCAACCAAGCCACACTGCTTCTTAACACAGCGCGCATCCAACCCGGAAGCCAGCCGCACCAATGTGTCGGAGGAAACACTGTACACCTAGCGACCTGGTCAGCGTGCACTGCGCCCAGCCCGCCACAGGAGTCGCTAGTGTGCGATGAGACAAGGATATCCCTGCCGGCCAAACCCGGACTACGCTAGGCCAATTGTGCGCCGCCCCATGGGCCTCCCGGTCGCAGCCGGCTGCGACAGAGCATGGGCTCGAACCCAGAGTCTCTTTAGACCACTGCGCCACCCGGGAGGCCTGACTAGCCTAGTTAAATGAAGGTTAAATACATGTATTTATTTTTACAATAATTTCAGTGTATGCATGACTCACATTCATCTGCCAGGCGGGCATGAAGTCCGCGCTCTGTCGGACCCGCTCAAAGATCTTCTGTAGCTGGGGGTTTATGAAGGAGTTATCTACAGGGAAGAACACAACACGTGTTAAATTTACCTAGTATGCATAATGTGTTGAATTGGTAATACTTTACATAGGATGTAATATAGCATCTATAATGCCTTTATAGATACAGCATAACCATCCAACAAGTATTCCAATTGAATTCATCAAAGATAAATGTGATGGGTGACAGAAGGAAGGGTAGACCACTATACCTTGTATACTGAGCATCTGTCCTATTTTGAGGGCTGCCCCTCTGACTTTGCACAAGGTGTCCACTATCCTCTCAGCATTGGCCTCGGACAGGAGAGGAGAGTCCAACAGGGCACCCTCTGAGAGAGACATGGTCGAGTTTATTACGGAATCAGAATGAAGGAGAGAAGCAAGCATAGAGTAAAACAAACTAAGGTCTGAATTCATGAGCAAGACCGGAGTAACTACACTCGTACATGAGAAATACTGTATATCATAACATTCAATGGTGAACCAAGCTATATTGAGAGGAACTTCAAAATCAGTCCAGATTCAACACAATGCCAGCCTGCCAGCCAATCAAACAACCTCCAGTGACTATCTATCATCTTCATCTCAGGGTCTGTTTCAGAGATGCATGGAGGAACCTACAGTTGAAGTTGGAAGTTTACATACACTTAGGTTGGAGTCATTAAAACTTGTTTTTCAACCACTCCACAAATGTCTTGTTAACAAACTATAGTTTTGGCAATTCAGTTAGGACATCTACCTTGTGCATGACACAAGTCATTTTCCAACAATTGTTTACAGAGATTATTTCACTGTATCACAATTCCAGTGCATCAGAAGTTTACATTTACATGTGTCTTTATTAAACAGCTTGGAAAATTCCAGAAAATGATGTTATGGCTTTAGAAGCTTCCGATAGGCTAATTGACACCATTTCAGTCAATTGGAAGTGTACCTGTGGATGCATTTCAAGGACTACCTTCAAACTCAGTGCCTCTTTGCTTGACGTCATGGGAAAATCAAAATAAATTAGCCAAGACCTCAGAAAAAACATTGTAGACCTCCACAAGTCTGGTTCCTCCTAGGGAGCAATTTCCAAACGCCTGAAGGTACCACGTTCATCTGTACAAACAATAGTACACAAGTATAAACACCATGGGACCACGCAGCCGTTATACCGCTCAGGACGGAGATGCATTCTGTCTCCTAGAGATGAATGTACTTTGGTGCGAAAAGTGCAAATCAATCCCAGAACAACAGCAAAGGACCTTGTGAAGATGATGGAGGAAACAGGTACAAAAGTATCTATATCCACAGTAAAACGAGTCCTATATCGACATAACCTGAAAGGCCACTCAGCAAGGAAGAAGCCACTGCTCCAAAACCGCCATAAAAAAGCCAGACTACGGTTTGCAACTGCACATGGGGACAAAGATAGTACTTTTTGGAAAAATGTCCTCTGGTCTGATGAAACAAAAATTGAACTGTTTGGCCATAATGACCATCATTATGTTTGGAGGAAAAAGGGGGAGGATTGCAAGCCGAAGAACACCATCCCAACCGTGAAGCACGGGGGTGGCAGCATCATGTTGTGGGGGTGCTTTGCTGCAGGAGGGACTGGTGCACTTCACAAAATAGATGGCATCATGAGGGGGGGGGAAATTATGTGGATATATTGAAGCAACATCTCAAGACATCAGTCAGGAAGTTAAAGCTTGGTCGCAAATGGGTCTTCCAAATGGACAATGACCCCAAGCATACTTCCAAAGTTGTGGCAAAATGGCTTAAGGACAACAAAGTCAAGGTATTGGAGTGGCCATCACAAAGCCCTGACCTCAATCCTATAGAAAATTTGTGGGCAGAACTGAAAAAGCGAGTGCGAGCAAGGAGGCCTACAAACCTGACTCAGTTGCACCAGGAGGAATGGGCCAAAATTCTCCCAACTTATTGTGGGAAACTTGTGGAAGGCTACCTGAAACGTTTGACCCAATTTAAACAATTTAAAGGCAACCCTACCAAATACGAATTGAGTGTATGTAAACTTCTGACCCACTGGGAATGTGATGAAAGAAATAAAAGCTGAAATGAATAATTCTCTCTACTATTATTCTGACATTTCACATTCTTAAAATAAAGTGATGATCCTAACTGACCTAAGACGGGGAATTTGTACTAGGATTAAATGTCAGGAATTGTGAAAAACTGAGTTTAAATGAATTTGGCTAAGGTGTATGTAAACTTCCGACTTCAACTGTACCTGCACGCTTTGCTCCCATAGACTGCTTCGCCACCTCCGCAATGGCACCTAGTCCCAGCCCGACTGCCAGACCTGCCAACGAGACAGACATAAGGAACTATTGTAAGTGTTACAACCACTACATTGTTTCACTTGAGACGCACACCGATCTCTCCTTTGTCTGGCCATCATACACATGTGCCATTTAAGTCTCAAGGTCATAGGGACTGGGCTGTAATGACTATAATGGTTGATTTAATAATGTACTAGAAATATTGATTGATTGAGTAATATAGCTGCATGCTGGCTGGGTCATGTTTCTTTAGGCATCTGTTGTATGGCATTCTATCAATAGAATCCTATAGGTGTACCTAATAAAACTGCAATATCTTGGGTTGATTTCCATTCATTGCAGTGAAACTCTTACCCCCGAAGTTGACCAGCCTGCTGATTCTTGTGGCAGGGACCTTCCTCTCTCTTGCACGATCACTAAGCTGTAAAAATGAGACTTCCATTAAAACAATATCTAACACCAAACATAATCAAATTAGCTAATTTGAGCTACAACATTAAATTATTTTAGGCTAAAAGACCCCAGTCTCGTGCCAAAGGATAACACTGCACAGTAAGAGATGTTACATAACATAAGGGCCTGAGAGACTACATGCCACCATGTTTCAGCTATAGCACATACCTGGAGTAATACAGTACCACGTCGGTAGGCCTATATAAAAATTGGTTCATCCCAGAGGATATATTTATATTTACAATATTCATGAGAAGCACAGTACAGTAGGCCTATGTATAAAGACCGCCATTGCATACTTCTTTAGAAAATGGGGAAATTATTTCCTAATATAGCAAAGACCAACTTAACCCCCAATGTCTCCATCATGATTTACAACTACAAAGCCAGCCCAAAACCCAGTCAGTGGAACAGCCCAGACAATCAGGAGGTAAGCCTACGTCACTGACCTTCTGCTTAACAATAGGCCTGGAGAGTGCCTGCTTGGACTCCCTGGCCTTCTTGATGTCCTCTGGGGTGAGTCTGGCCACTACCGAGTCATGGACAAACCTGGTGTGGCGTTGCGTCGAGGCGATGTGCAGGAACCGGGCACTTTGGCCAGGCAAGCCTGCTCCCCCTGGACCCCGGACTGGGCTGAGAGGAACTCCACTGGGCATCTCTGTGGCCCCTGGGCCTGGGGGGAATTCAGAGCCTACCGCCCATTTAGCAGCCTCATCCGGATCCATTTCCTCCCATCCCTCAGCATCAGGGAACACATCATTCTTGATAGACTGTTGCTGAATATGGAAAACGTCACATTCAGTGCCTCATTCAATGTCACTGCAGGCAATAGACACCATGGTGCACGCAATTATATTTGGCAGAGTACTAGAACACTTTATGCAGCCTAAAAGCTGAAAAGGGCATTGAATTGTGATAATGTCTCCAATGTACATCTATTTATTTGATGTGTGTAGAAAGGCCCCCTTCTCTCCCGTGTGACCATACCATGGCAGAACCACCCATGACTGTGCCCATGGCGCCCTCGACCACTTCCTGGGCAGCTTTGACCCCAGTGCCCAGCGTGGAGTTACAGGCCATTAGCCTCAGCATCTCCTCCTGGGTGTTGGCAAACGCTTGGCCAACCTTCCCTGCTCCCCGCAGCACCTGAAACACCTCAGCTAGCATCTCTGCAAAGGACACACAACACACTTTAAACAATCTAGCTACCTATACATTTAGTCTAAGCTTGGCTTATCATTGAAGAAGATTCAGTATGAATGACATGTAATGCACACACGTGTGACTTCGACCTGCACTCCTCACAGGCTATATAAGTAACTTATATCGTTTAATTACCAAGTGAAGATAGTGGTGCAGTTACGACACAATCGAATTTGGGTAACGTTGAATGAATAGATTTAACCCAAGCACGTTGTTCACACTAGCTACTAAGTTAGTTAGCTAGGCTTCACACCCCAACATCAGAGCTAATGAATCACTTAGTTAACTTTAGCTAGATAGTTTAAAATATACCGAGGAATTGTCAGTCACTTACTATTGATGAAGGGATGATTTCTATAGAATTTGGAGTAGCTGACGACTGTCCTCTTGCCCGTGAAGTCAATGGACGCTGTTTTGCAACAACTTTCAGACCCGGAAATAGAGGTTTGACTAAATTGACAGACGTGCCTGTGGTCCAACTGTGCCGGGCAAAATAGGAGAAGGTGGGCGTAATATCCCTAGACCAATCCTACGCCACGTTTCAATGATTTAATGTATGATTGACGGAGGAAAGTCCGTCCACTGAACAAATCAGAGAAGTGAAAGGTGTGGCTACGGTAACCGAATGGCCAATAACATATTAATGGGCGTATCATGAGGGAGCATGCACGTGTTTGGAATGTAGTTACAAAATCTTGAGGATGGTGCTGATGCTCAGTGGCGTGTATTTATGGATGCCAAGGAAAGCCAGGCTTCCCCCAAAAATTGACCAAGGAAAAAATATATACAATCATTTATCTTTCGTCTCATAATTGTCATTCAATTTGCAAGAGGTGAAATGTATCTCACCGGAGAAAGCGCCCAACCGAGAGAAACAGTGCCCCTCTTGTCTCTTTATGCGTAGCCCATCTATCTGATGCTATGTTGCAGCAGCCAGCCAGCGCCAGCCGTCTGGTCAAAATGAGTATGATTTTGTTGGCGCCCGTGGCATTGAATGAATGCAAGGGAAGCTAGCGACCCAGTGTTGCCAACTCCTCAGTAAGGAAAGTAGATATTGGCTGCCCTAAAAGTCGCTAAATGACGTCTTCGCCTGTTTGCATAATTGGCCATGTGCATAATAACGTCGTGGGAGAGACAAAACGTGAGTAAAAAACACCCTAAATATGTTTAGAAATACAAATGAGCAAGCTGCAGAGAGTGGCACACACAGCGAATAAAAACCAGATATTTGAGGCCATACTCCTCCTTCGGCACTTTATGGACCCCATTGTTAATCCCCGTCATAACAGAGGCATTGTCAGTCCCTATCCCCAGGAGTTTCTCTTTTTTTAAGACAACACTTCTCGAGGAAAGCCACAATAGCACGGGCTATAGATTTGGCATCTCCTCCCTCCAACTCAACAAGCCCCAGAAATGTTGATACAATTGTCTGCTTGGTGCCACTAAAGTACTGTAACGACCCGGTATTGTGTTCTGTGTTTGTGGGTGTGTTATGGTTCTCATGGCTACTAGCAGGGGTTAAATATGTCAGGACAGAGGGAAAGGCTGGGGGGGTATGATGGGTAATCCCGCGGGATTTGGAAATGATAAATAGGGATTACTGTCTCATCTTCTCTCTCTTTCTGTTCGGGGCCTTGATCTGTTCCTATGGGAGTAAACATTAATTAGACTTGGTATAGTTGTGTACATTCGGCATTTAGCGGCGTGGGCTGTGGCCTGAACAATAGCCCAGTTTAGGAATAAACCTGTGTTCTGACCTGCACACCTAGAGTCCGTCTCTTTTTCCTTTATGACCCAGCCGGGTCATTACAGTACCTTATCACAACCCCCAGGTACTTAGAAACACTTACATCCGTGGACTCATCGAGGAGGAGGCTGAAACGCTGGTCACCCACATCTGCGACCAACTTTTTCAGAAAGTATGGTGCTAGAACACCATTAATCATTTCTGTGCACTTTGTCCTGTGCATTTTAAAGTGGGTAGTAGCAGTGGAGTCTGAGAAAGCAGCTCTACATGCTTCTCCAATGTGTTCACGTCAGCATGGAACAGTGTTCAGCGATAGCTAATGCCACGGTGGCCTCAGCCTTTTTTGCAGAGTCCATTTTTTTAACCATAAATGGCAGCTTATTTGGGGTGGAACTGTTATAAGGCTTTGCCTTTTGAGTATGTTTTGAGTTGTCATGTGTTTTTTTACATCACTAAGTTTGGCATAGAAATCAGCCTTACAATACAGGCAGTATGCCCGTGTATCATCTCCAATAAACGGCTTCAACCAGCCTTTGAATTCAGGGTTTGATTCCCACTCCTTTCTGTATTTTTGAGTGTACAGTTTAGACTGAGACATGATGAGCTAGCCAGCTAGATGTTTAGCTTATGTCACAGAGAGGCACACACACAGTGGACAATGTAAGTGACTGAGGCTGTGGGAGTCAAATGCAGTGATTTATTTTAGACAAAGTACATTTTACATTTACATCCCGCCCTGGATCAGCCAGCGGCGGCTTCCTTCATGGGTGATTCATTTGTAGTTTGGACACGGAGGGGTGAACATCTGCTCTGACTGCAGCTGGGAGAGACTGCTGCGCGGGGACTGGGGTGGGGCCCACGGCAGCACCCGCTGCTGGTTGAGAAGAGTAAGAACGATACATGCTTTCATGTCAGAGTCTCCAAAGGTCTCCAATAACACCAGAAAAAGTCGCTAGATTTGTCTCTAGTCGATTTTTTACAAAATGTGTCGCTAGAGGGGTCTGAATACTCGCTAAATATATCGACAATGTCGCTAAGTTGGCAACACTGTAGCGACCATTCGGCCTCCCTTGATTTTATTTTAATTTTTTTAATAGCCAATCAGCATTGAACTAAACTGAGGAAACTCAACTGTTAATGGTCCCGGAGCACCAAAAGAAAGTGTCAAGGGAATACAGTTTGGATTTGGCTTCACACCAATTACATCATATTAAAGACAAACATCATTGACTGAAAAAATCTTGAATTGTTGCATCTTGTTTTGGTGTTGTCCTAAGGTGGCTGGCTAGCTCAAATTTACCATTTCCTAGAATGGCCATGGACAGATAGCGATTGGACATGTGGTTTTACCTAATTATCCATACAAATCAAATTGTATTTGTCACATGCTCCGAATACAACAGGTGTAGACCTTACAGTGAAATGCTTACTTACAAGCCCTTAACCAACAATGCTTTAAGAAGTTAAGAAAAAAATAAAAATAAGTTTTCAGTAAAAAATAGATATAAAATAAAAGTAACAAATAATTAACAGCAGCAGAAAAATAACAATAGCGAGGCTATATACAGGGGGTACCGCTACAGAGTCAATGTGTGGGGGGCACCGGTTAGTCGAGGTAATTGAGGTAATATGTACATGTAGGTAGAGTTAAAGTGACTATGCATAGATAATAACAGAGAGTAGCAGCAGTGTAAAAGAGGGGTCTGGGTAGCCCTTAGATTAGCTGTTCAGGAGTCTTATTGCTTGGGGGTAGAAGCTGTTTAGAAGCCTCTTGGACCTCGACTTGGTACTGCTTGCCTTGCGGTAGCAGAGAGAACAGTCTATGACTAGGGTGGCTGGAGTCTTTGACAATTTTTAGGGCCTTCCTCTGACACCGCCTGGTATAGAGGACCTAGATGGCATGAAGCTTGGCCCTGGTGATGTACTGGGCCGTACGCACTACCCTCTGTAGTGCCTTGCGGTCGGAGGCTGAGCAGTTGCCATACCAGGCAGTGATGCAACCCGTCAGGATGCTCTCGATGGTGCAGCTGTAAAACCTTTTGAGGATCTTAGGACCCATGCCAAATCTTTTCAGTCTCCTGAGGGGGAATAGGTTTTGTCGTACCCTCTTCACGACTGTCTTGGTGTGCGTGGACCATGTTAGTTTGTTGGTGATGTGGACGCCAAGGAACTTGAAGCTCTCAACCTGCTCCACTACAGCCCCGTTGATGAGAATGGGGGTGTGCTCGGTCCTCCTTTTCCTGTAGTCCACAATCATCTCCTTTAGTCTTGGTTACATTGAGGGATAGGTTGTTATTCTGGCACCACCCGGTCAGGTCTCTGACCTCCTCCCGATAGGCTGTCTCGTCGGTGATCAGGCCTACCACGGTTGTCATCAGCAAACTTAATGATAGTGTTGGAGTCGTGCCTGGCCGTGCAGTCATGAGTGAACAGGAAGTACAGGAGGGGACTGAGCACGCACCCCTGAGGGGCCCCCATGTTGATGATCAGCGTGGTGGATGTGTTGTTACCTATCCTTACCACCTGGGGGCAGCCGGTCAGGAAGTCCAGGATCCAGTTGCAGAGAGAGGTGTTTAGTCCCAGGGTCCTTAGCTTAGTGATGACCTTTGAGGGCACTATGGTGTTGAACGCTGAGCTGTAGTCAATGAATAGCATTCTCACATAGGTGTTCCTTTTGTCCAGGTGTGAAAGGGCAGTGTGGAGTGCAATAAGGATTGCATCATCTGTGGATCTGTTGGTGCGGTATGCAAATTGGAGTGGGTCTAGGGTTTTTGGGATGATGGTGTTGCTGTGAGCCATGACCAGCCTTTCAAAGCATTTCATGGCTACATTTGTGAGTGCTACGGGTCGGTAGTCATTTAGGCAGGTTTCCTTTGTGTTCTTGGGCACAGGGACTATGGTGGTCTGCTTGAAACATGTTGGTATTACAGACTCAGACATGGAGAGGTTGAAAATGTCACTGAAGACACTTGCCAGTTGGTCAGCGCATGCTCAGAGTACACGTCCTGGTAATCCGTCTGGTCCTGCTGCCTTGTGAATGTTGACCTGTTTAAAGGTCTTACTCACATCAGCTGCGGCGAGCGTGATCACACAGTTGTCCGGAATAGCTGATGCTCTCATGCATGTTTCAGTGTTACTTGCCTCGAAGTGAGCATAGAAGTTATTTAGCTCATCTGGTAGGCTCGTGTCACTGGGCAGCTCTCGGCTGTGCTTCCCTTTGTAGTCTGTAATAGTTTGCAAGCCCTGCCACATCCAATGAGCGTCGGAGCCAGTGTAGTACGATTCGATCTTAGTCCTGTATTGACGCTTTGCCTGTTTGATGGTTCGTCGGAGGGCATAGTGGGATATTTTATAAGCTTCAGGGTTAGAGTCCCGCTTCTTGAAAGCGACAGCTCTACCCTTTAGCTCAGTGTGGATGTTGGCTGTAATCCATGGCTTCTGATTGGGGTATGTACGTACGGTCACTGTGTGGACGACGTCCTCGATGCACTTATTGATAAAGCCAGTGACTGATGTGGTGTAGTCCTCAATGCCATCGGAAGAAACCCGGAACATATTCTTACCTTTGCCTCGATTCGGCAGTCTCATCCAGATCATCATGGCATTTGTAGTTCTTTATGATAGCCACATTAGCAGCTAATTAACATTTCATTTTTGGGGGGTAAATACAGGCAAATATATAGATAAAATCACCTTGTTCTTGAGAGATTTACATGGTTTTCAAAACGTCACGCCAGGATAAGCCTACACGAAACACAGCCCTTATTCCCCTTCTTTTAAGTGTTTCTAAAATGAATGGTGGAAAAACGATTGGAACCATTTCCCTGTTGGACCTTTTAGGTTTTATAGGTATTATGACTCATACTGTGGTACTCTATTATCACAACACATAGGTTGTAATAGGGCATTTTTTTCCCTGGCTTGGCTTCCCCAGGGATTTTACCTACGCACCACGACTGCTGATGCTGAGTATCTTTTGGGATAAACATAGGAAATTCCTACACAGCAGCCAAGTAATGCAATAGCTCAACAATATTCTCCTTTAGACAAAGGCACATTTGTCCATGAAACCTTCTGCAAACATAGCCACGGGAAGTAGGGGTGCTGAGGGTGTTGCAGCACTCCCTAAAAAATAAAACATAATTACACAACCAGATTTTGAACTAGGCCTTTATTACTCCTGTACTCCTCAACCCCCCCCACCCCCCACCCCACCCCAATGAACACTTGCAAGGCATGCTGGGTACTATTCTAATGAACCTATGAAACAAGGCCAATAATAATAATACCCAGTGTTTTTTGCCATTTTTATTTTTTACATTAGCATTTTGGTCATTTAACAGGCACTTTTATTCCGAGTGACTTACAGTCATTGCATTTAACAGAGGTAGATAAACAACTACATCACACAGTCTTAGCAAGTGAAACATTTTTTGTTACTGTTACTGAGAATGTTGTTATAGTGAAGGCGTGTAGTTGCAAATGTATTTTGTGTCTAAATTCCAAAATACCCCAATATACCTGTATTTGATGTAAATACTGGAATGGAATGTTCGTATCCGGTATCTGCTAAATGACAAAAATGTCAAATGTAAATGTTTTACATACAGATATACTACTGTATTTAATTATATAGAAAATATATATATATTTATATTGATGTCACAAATGTATCATTTGTACAGTTCTTTATCAACTTCTTCGGGATCGGTGTCCCTTCAACAGCATGGTTGAGCTAACATAGGCTAATGTGATTAGCATGAGGTTGTAAGTAACAAGAAAATTTCCCAGGACATTGACATATCTGATATTGGCAGAAATCTTAAATTCTTGTTAATCTAACTGCACTGTCCAATTTACAGTCACTTTTACAGTGAAAGAATACCATGCTATTGTTTGAGGAGAGTGCACAATTTTAAACATGAAAAGTTATTAATAAACAAATTAGGCACATTTGGGCAGTCTTGATACAACATTTTGAACAGATGTGCAATGGTTCATTGGATCAGTCTAAAACTTTGCACATACACTGATGCCATCTAGTGGCTAAAATCTAAATTGCACCTGGGCTGGAATAATACATTATGGCCTTTCTCTTGCATTTCAAAGATGATGGTACAAAAAAAATAAAAAGAACGGTTGTTTTTTTCTTTGTATTATCTTTTACCAGATCTATTGTGCTATATTCTCCTACATTCCTTTCACATTTCCACAAACTTCAAAGTGTTTCCTTTCAAATGGTACCAAGAATATGCATATCCTTGCTTCAGGGCCTGAGCTACAGTCAGTTAGATTTGGGTATGTCATTTTAGGCCAATTTTTTTTTTAAAGGGGCGGATACTTAAAAGGTAATTTTTTTTATTATTTGTTCCATTTGACTGTGTAAAACCCAAAATCTAGCAGTACTACTTCTCTGAGAGTGAGGCGGATATAGCATTTTGCAAAAAAAATAAAATAATTATTTGTCTCTCTGAAATGAAATCATCAAGTGACAGATTTTAAGCAAATAAATGCCTGTCATTAAATGCGATGCATGATTAGATAGCTTAGCTTTTGACTGCATGCTACAAACTTGGCATGTTCCACCAGCTGTGCTCCTCTGTTGCACACATTAGGCCATGTTTGTGCAATGAAAAAAACATGACAATAATGTTACAGAACCATTGCTAGTTTTTTGGGGAATATGTATGCAAACTTTGTATACTGGTGTGGTGGTGACCATAAAGCCATTTGAAAACAATTGAAAAGTATTAAAGATGCACTATACTGAAATCACTCCACCATTTTCTGTTTAATAAAATTCTAATATTTTTCTTAATTTCAGTTTGTGACAAAACAAGCAAGTATAGTGTATAGAATCATTGTACCATCTAAACGGCTGTGAAATATATTTTCCATAACCAAAAATATTGTATTTTCAAGCTGTTTGAAGCTGGTGTACACAAGTGACTGCGCGCTCATGCATGGAGCCCAACACTCAGCAGTTCCGTCTGGACCTCTGCTGGGCTGTATCAGCTGCTCTAAGCTTCTGCTACACACAAACCCACCTGTGCTACCATTTGCATGCATGGCCATCATGCATTTGAAGAAGAGGCTGTATAAAATCATGGCATATTAGTTTCTTACAGTTTTTATTATAAATCACTTAGAAGCATTTAGTATTTTGTTGACAAATCTCAAGCAATGATTAAATCTCCAAATACATGTACAGGACTTATAACAATCTTCTACTCTTTGTACACTGATAGTACGTCATCCTGAGCTCTTTATTGCAAAACCTTAAATACAAATGTCATCCGTCAGTGTATACAGTTTTGTTGAGAGGAAGTTCACACATTGTTTCGATCAGGGGAAAACAAAGTGGCATTGCTGATGGTTTCCTTCAAACTGTAAATACAGTGGGAGAAAAGTTTAATTTGTTTACCAGTCCTAAATCATGTATGATGTAAAGCTAGACCTGCGCTTTAGTTGAGTTTTCTCAATGGACTTTCTAAAAAGCTCAGAGATGCAGATAATTATGTTGGGATAATGATATACATGTACCTGGGACACATTGAGGGTTCCTTACTTTTTCCTTCATGTGTGTATATATAGTAATAAAACTTTATATATATAACTTTAATGCCTGACAGCATTCCATTGTAGGCTATTCTGCATTCTCATTGCAAACAGTTTTTTAGTTGACATTACATTATGTCATGTCAACTTGTTTTGCTTAGTGAATAGCAGGTGCAAGAAATGCTTGCATTTGTTGTATTGCAATTTGCTAGCATGTTGTATTGAATGCTGATGACTGTAAATTCGATCTACGGCAGCATTGCGTGTGTGTGTCAGAGAGAGAGAGAGGTTATGTGCACACTGGCCACAAAATGAGGTGGAAACTGAGCTGCACTTCCTAAACTCCTGCCAAATGTATGACCATATTATACACACACATTTCCCTCAGATTAGACAGACCCACAAATAAAACAAATTTTAAATCAAATTTTGATAAACTCCCATATCTATTGGGTGAAATACCACAGTGTGCCATCATAGCAGCAATATTTGTGACCGGTTGCCACAAGAAAAGGGCAACCAGTGAAGAACAAACACCATTGTAAATACAACCCATATTTATTTATGTTTGTTTATTTTCCCTTTTATACTTTAACTATTGTCACATCATTATAACACTGTACATTGCCATAATATGACATTTGAAATGTCTAATCCTTTGAAACTTGTGAGTGTTATTATCTATTTCACTTGCTTTGGCAATGTACTCTTACGTTTCGAATGCCAATAAAGCCCTTTTAATTTAATTTAATTGAGAGTGAGAGCGAGAGCGAGATTGGGAGGGGTGAGAGCCAAGGGGGGTGAGTGGGGCGATATATGCCATATATGGGCACGCCATCGACTCTGCCTTGCTATTGGCTGTGGGCCTTGTGCAGCTGCCTGTCAACAAGATGGCCTTCCTCTCCACGGATGTTCTGATTCCGATTATTTTGGTTGGTCAGAGAATGTACCGTAAAGGCCAGCCTGTGTCAGTTCTAAAAAGGTAGCCAGATGAACGAGGAAGAGTGTGAAACAGGCTCAGGATCAGTACAGGTTGTGTACAATCGAAAAACGGACAGTAGGCTTCGATGTTAACATTAGGTTAATATTAGAAAGTAAGTACTCTATTCTGCAGATAGCTAGCTACGTGGACACGTAACGCTAAAAGATAACCCGAGTCACCTGTACCCCCATCCTTGCTCAATCGGATTCCTCGGTCGGTTGTGGAGAGGAAATCGGGCCTACGACGGGGTGACTTGCTAGTGCTGTCATCCGCACTGTTGCAGGTCAAGAGCTTGCGGATCTACAGGTAAGATGACGAAAACATGAACAATTGCACTTTACGTTAGCAATTCTTAGCTGCATTTCAATGTCGTTAGCCAGTAACACACAATATGGGTTCCATTGCAATTTTGTTTGGCAGCCTAGCCAGCACACAATGTTACACTACACAACCCTTAACGTAGTTGGCTAACTGATATACATTTTTACTTCAAAGACAGATGTGGTGCCTATCAGTTAGCCGCGCCATAGCGAGTGTTTGTAACCATGTAACAACGAGATTGTTGGCGTCTTGTGCTATAACGCGCTAACTAACTTAATGTTAGCTGGCTAGCCAACTAGGCTAACTTAGCTTAACGTTACCGATTTATCTAACTAGCAGCTAGGAAATGAAGTTGGTTAGCTAACGTTACTGTGCCTAGTTAGCTAGTTGTGTTAGCTACCTAGCTAACATTAGCCAGCTAACGTTAGTGTTTACTTTGGGGCCTGCACGTCAGGTAGTTGCTAGTTAGCATAATTTATTAGCATATAACTAACCTAATGTAAGCTAACATTAGTTAGCTAGTTAACCAAGGTACGGACCTAGGAGGTTAACTTAGTTAACGTTAGTTATAAGAATAACTAAACCATCTGGTTAAACCACAGCCAGGATTTCTGTTTTCGTCCTATTCCTAGCTAGCTATGTATCTAAGTTAGCTAGATTGCGCAATTATTGTTACATTTGTATCATGTATTTGGTCATTTCAACTGACTGTTTGGTTGATCATTGTTAGACATCTGAATAAACACACATGGGGATGTCAATAATTAGTCATTGGCTACTCATGGTTACCCATGTAGACCACCTGTAAGTTACAACCTAATGGAAATGTTCCGTTAAATTCTGAAGGTGCTTTGTTTATAGCTAGAGTCCATGTCACCTGTACTTCCTCAGTGCAGTAACGTTAATCTGTTTCGTTTGTTTGATTTTCAGCATCTTGATTCAGTATTGGCTAGGTGACCATGTTTTCCAAACACTCTGGTAAATATTTACTCTGAATTAAGATTCAAAGATGTCTGCGTAAACAATGGGGTGTCAGCTATGACACATGACATATTGACTTTGAAAACATCTATGTTGTTTATTGAACTACAGTATGTGAAGTGGATTTACAGCTGGTTACAGAATTTCATCATGTGTCCCTGATCTGCATAATTATGGATATTTTTTTATTTAACCAGGTAGGCAAGTTGAGAACAAGTTCTCATTTACAATTGCAACCTGACCAAGATAAAGCAAAGCAGTTTGACACATACAACAACACAGTTACACATGGAGTAAAACAAACATGCAGTCAATAATACAGTAGAAAAATATGTCTATATATAATGTGAGCAAATGAGGTGAGATAAGGGAGGTACAGGCAAAAAAAAAAGGCCATGGTGGCGAAGTACATACAATATAGCAAGTAAAACACTGTAATGGTAGATTTGCAGTGGAAGAAAGTGCAAAGTAGAAATAATGGTGTGCAAATGAGCAAAATAAATACAGTAGAGGTAGTTGTTTGGGCTAAATTATAGATGGGCTATGTACAGGTGCAGTAATCTGTGAGCTGCTCTGACAGCTGGTGCTTAAAGCTAGTGAGGGAGATAAGTGTTTCCAGTTTCAGAGATTTTTGTAGTTCGTTCCAGTCATTGGCAGCAGAGAACTGGAAGGAGAGGCAGCCGAAGGAGGAATTGGCTTTGGGGGTGACCAGAGATATACCTGCTGGAGCGCGTGCTACAGGTGGGTGCTGCTATGGTGACCAGCGAGCTGAGATAAGGGGGGACTTTACCTAGCAGGATCTTGTGGATGACCTGGAGCCAGTGGGTTTGGCGACGAGTATGAAGCGAGGGCCAGCCAACGAGTGTACAGGTCGCAGTGGTGGGTAGTATATGGGGCTTTGGTGACAAAACGGATGGCACTGTGATAGACTGCATCCAATTTATTGAGTAGGGTATTGGAGGCTATTTTGTAAATGACATCACCGAAGTCGAGGATCGGTAGGATGGTCAGTTTTACGAGGGTATGTTTGGCAGCATGAGTGAAGGATGCTTTGTTGCGAAATAGGAAGCCAATTCTAGATTTAACTTTGGATTGGAGATGCATAATGTGAGTCTGGAAGGAGAGTTTACAGTCTAACCAGACACCTAGAATATGTGGACAACTACAAATACCTAAGTCAGAACCATCCAGAGTAGTGATGCTGGACGGGCGGGCAGGTGCAGGCAGCGATCGGTTGAAGAGCATGCATTTAGTTTTACTTGTATTTAAGAGCAGTTGGAGGCCACGGAAGGAGAGTTGTATGGCATTGAAGCTCGTCTGGAGGGTTGTTAACAGTGTCCAAAGAAGGGCCAGAAGTATACAGAATGGTGTTGTCTGCGTAGAGGTGGATCAGAGACTCACCAGCAGCAAGAGCGACATCATTGATGTATACAGAGAAGCGAGTCGGCCCAGGAATTGAACCCTGTGGCACCGCCATAGAGACTGCCAGAGGCCCGGACAACAGGCCCTCCGATTTGACACACTGAACTCTATCAGAGAAGTAGTTGGTGAACCAGGCGAGGCAATCATTTGAGAAACCAAGACTATTGAGTCTGCCGATGTGGTGATTGACAGAGTCAAAAGCCTCAGCCAGGTCAATGAATTATGCTGCACAGTATTGTTTCTTATCGATGGCAGTTAAGATATCGTTTAGGACCTTGAGCGTGGATGAGGTGCACTCATGACCAGCTCTGAAACCAGATTGCATAGCGGAGAAGGTGCGGTGGGATTCGAAATGGTCGGTAATCTGTTTGTTGACTTTGCTTTCGAAGACCTTAGAAAGGCAGGGTAGGATAGATATAGGTCTGCAGCAGTTTGGGTCAAGAGTGTCCCCCCCCCCCCTTTGAAGAAGGAGATGACCGCAGCTGCTTTACAATCTTTGGGAATCTCAGACGACATGAGCGGTTGAACAGGCTAGTAATAGGGGTTGCAACAATTTCGGCAGATCATTTTAGAAAGAAAGGGTCCAGATTGTCTAGCCCGGCTGATTTGTAGGGGTCCAGATTTTGCAGCTCTTTCAGAACATCAGCTGACTGTATTTGGGAGAAGGAGAAATGGGGAAGGCTTGGGCGAGTTGCTGTGGGGGGTGCAGTGCTGTTGACCGGGGTAGGGGTAGCCAGGTGGAAAGCATGGCCAGCCGTAGAATAATGCTTATTGAAATCCTCAATTATAGTGGATTTATTGGTAGTGACAGAGTGCAGTGCAGTGGGCAGCTGGGAGGATGTTCTCTTATTCTCCATGGACTTTACAGTGTCCCAGAACTTTTTTGAGTTTGTGTTGCAGGAAGCAAATTTCTGCTTGAAAAAGCTAGCCTTGGCTTTTCTAACTTTCTGTGTATATTGGTTTCTAACTTCCCTGAAAAGTTGCATATCACGGGGGCTGTTTGATGCTAATGCAGAACGCCACATGATGTTTATGTGTTGGTTAACCTGTTTAGGATAGGGGGCAGTATTTTCACGGCCGGATAAAAACGTACCCGATTGAATATTTTTATTACTCCTGCCCAGAAACTAGAATATGCATATAATTGTTTGATTTAGATAGAAAACACCCTAAAGTTTCTAAAACTGTTTGAATGGTGTCTGTGAGTATAACAGAAATCATATGGCAGGCCAAAACCTGAGAAGATTCTAAACAGGAAGTGCCCTCTCTGACCATTTCTTGGCCTTCTATAGCCTCTTTATCGAAAACAGAGGATCTCTGCTGTAACGTGACATTTTCTAAGACTCCCATAGGCTCTCAGAAGGCGCCAGAACGGGGAATGATGACTCTGCAGTCCCTGGCTGAAAAACAGTAGCGCGTTTGGATAGTGGTCGATCTGAGAACAATGAAACGGGTGCGCGCATGCACGTGAAGAGTCCATTTTACATTTTCAGTCTTTGAACGAAAACGACGTCTCCCGGTCGGAATATTATCGCTATTTTACGAGAAAAATCGCATACATTTATTTTAAACAGCGTTTGACATGCTTCGAAGTACGGTAATGGAATATTTTGACATTTTTTGTCACGATATGTGCCGGCGCGTCACCCTTTGGATAGTGTCTTGAACGCAAGAACAAAACGCCGCTATTTGGATATAACTATGGATTATTTGGAACCAAAACAACATTGGGTGTAAACTAGAAGTCCTGGGAGTGCATTCTGACGAAGAACAGCAAAGGTAATCCAATTTTTCTCATAGTAAATCTGAGTTTGGTGAGTGCCAAACTTGGTGGGTGTCAAAATAGCTAGCCATGATGGCCGGGCTATCTACTCAGAATATTGCAAAATGTGCTTTCACCGAAAAGCTATTTTAAAATCGGACATAGCGATTGCATAAAGGAGTTCTGTATCTATAATTCTTAAAATAATGTATGTTTTTTGTGAACGTTTATCGTGAGTAATTTAGTAAATTCACCGGAGGTTTGCGGGGGGTATGCTAGTTCTGAACGTCACATGCTAATGTAAAAAGCTGGTTTTTGATATAAATATGAACTTGATTGAACAAAACATGCATGTATTGTATAACATCGAGTCCTAGGAGTGTCATCTGATGAAGATCATCAAAGGTTAGTGCTGCATTTAGCTGTGGTTTTGGTTTTTGTGACATATGCTAGCTTGAAAAATGGGTGTGTGATTATTTCTGGCTGGGTACTCTCCTGACATAATCTAATGTTTTGCTTTCGTTGTAAAGCCTTTTTGAAATCGGACAATGTGGTTAGATAATGGAGAGTCTTGTCTTTAAAATGGTGTAAAATAGTCATATGTTTGAAAAATTGAAGTTTTGGGATTTTTGAGGAGTTTGTAATTCGCGCCACGCCCTATCATTGGATATTGGAGCGGAACATCTAGATGTAAGAGGTTAAGGGCAGTCATGTCTGGAGAGAACCAAGGGCTCTATCTGTTCCTGGTTCTTATTTAAGATGGTGAGGAAGGCATTTAAAAAAACAAAAAACAGGCATCCTCTACTGACGGGATGAGATCAATATCCTTCAAGGATACCCAGGCCAGGTCGTTTAGAAAGGCCTGCTCGCTGAAGTGTTTCAGGGAGCGTTTCACAGTGATGAGTGGAGGTCGTTTGACCGCTGACCCATTACGGATGCAGGCAATGAGGCAGTGATCGCTGAGATCTTGGTTGAAAACAGCAGAGGTGTATTTAGAGGGCATGTTGGTTAGGATGATATCTATGAGGGTGCCCGTGTTTACGGCTTTGGGGTGGTACCTGGTAGCATCTTTGATAATTTGTGTGAGATTGAGGGCATTAAGCTTAGATTGTAGGATGGCTGCGGTGTTAAGCATGTCCCAGTTCAGGTCACCTAGCAGCACGAGCTCTGAAGACAGATGGGGGGGCAATCAGTTCACATATGGTGTCCAGAGCACAGCTGGGGGCAGAGGGTGGTCTATAGCAGGTGGCAACAGTGAGAGACTTGTTTTTAGAGAGATGGATTTTTAAAAGTAGAAGTTCAAATTGTTTGGGTACAGACCTGGATAGTAGGACAGCCTGCGGAGTTCTATCTCTGCAGTAAATTGCAACACCGCCCCCTTTGGCCGTTCTATCTTGTCTGAAAATGTTTTAGTTAGGGATGGAGATTTGAGTTTTTGGTCTTCCTAAGCTGGGATTCAGACACAGCTAGGACATCCGTGTTGGCAGTGTGCTAAAGCAGTGAATAAAACAAACTTAGGGAGGAGGCTTCTAATGTTAACATGCATGAAACCAAGGATATTACGGTTACAGAAGTCATCAAAAGAGAGCGCCTGGGGAATAGGAGTGGAGCTAGGCACTGTAGGGCCTGGATTCACATCTACATTGCCAGAGGAGGAGTAGGATAAGGGTACAGCTAAAAGCTATGAGAATTGGTCGTCTAGGACGTCCGGAACAGAGAGTAAAAGGAGCAGGTTTCTGGGGGCGATCAAATAGCTTCAAGGTATAATGTACAGACAAAGGTATGGTAGGATGTGAATACAGTGGAGGTAAACCTAGGCATTGAGTGATGAGAGAGATTGTCTCTTGAAACATCATTGAAACCAGGTGATGTCATCGCATGTGTGGGTGGTGGAATTGAAAGGTTGGGTAAGGTATAATGAGTAGGGCTAGAGGCTCTACAGTGAAATAAGCCAATAACACTAACCAGAACAGCAATGGACAAGGCATATTGACATTAAGGAGAGGCATGCTTAGCCGAGTGATCATAAGGGTCCATTGAATAGTGAGGTTGGTTGGGGTCACGGTGATTCAGACAGCTAGCTGGGCCATGGGTAGCAAGCTGGCAGAAGATGGTCTGTTTTTAGCCACCTCGTGCGTTTCCGTCGGTAGATTTCAGGTTACGTTCAGGTTACGTCGCGACGGAGGGGCCAGTTGGATAACTCCCTCTGGCAGATCACGTCGGTAGTCCAGTCGTGAAGGCCCGGTGGGGCTCCGCATCGGCAGTAAAACGGGTCCAGATAGGTGATTGTAGCCCAGGAGTGGCTGATGGAACTCTTCAGCTGGCTAGCTCTGGAATAATTGATGTTTGCTCCGGGACCGACGTTAGCCAATAGTCACTCGGATAGCAGCTAGCTAGCTGCAGGATCCAGGTGTAAATGTCCAGAGCTTGCGGTAGAAATCCGGGGATATGGAGAGAAAATAGGTCCGGTATGCTCTGGTCTGAATCAGGTTGTACAAAACTGGCGATAGCTTTTCGAGCTAAAGGATAGCTGATGACCGCCAACTGTGTGAACTGGCTAACTTCTGGCTAGCTTCTGTTGTGGATTTGAGATTTGAGGTGAATAAGATTTTTTTTTAAACAATTGGTGATGCGGGTTTCAGGAGAGTGTTTTGAAGTTGAGTTTTTAGAAAAAAATATATAAAAAGATATGCGAAGAAAAGATTGTGTGTGTGTGTGTGTGTGTGTGTGTGTGTGTGTGTGTGTGTGTGTGTGTGTGTGTGTGTGTTGTATGTATGTGTATATATATATATATATATATATATATTGCTCAAAAAAATAAAGGGAACACTTAAACAACACATCCTAGATCTGAATGAAATAAATAATCTTATTAAATACTTTTTTCTTTACATAGTTGAATGTGCTGACAACAAAATCACACACAAATAATCAATGGAAATCCAATTTATCAACCCATGGAGGTCTGGATTTGGAGTCACTCTCAAAATTAAAGTGGAAAACCACACTACAGGCTGATCCAACTTTGATGTAATGTCCTTAAAACAAGTCAAAATGAGGCTCAGTAGTGTGTGTGGCCTCCACGTGCCTGTATGACCTCCCTACAATGCCTGGGCATGCTCCTGATGAGGTGGCGGATGGTCTCCTGAGGGATCTCCTCCCAGACCTGGACTAAAGCATCCGCCAACTCCTGGACAGTCTGTGGTGCAACGTGGCGTTGGTGGATGGAGCGAGACATGATGTCCCAGATGTGCTTAATTGGATTCAGGTCTGGGGAACGGGCGGGCCAGTCCATAGCATCAATGCCTTCCTCTTGCAGGAACTGCTGACACACTCCAGCCACATGAGGTCTAGCATTGTCTTGCATTAGGAGGAACCCAGGGCCAACCGCACCAGCATATGGTCTCACAAGGGGTCTGAGGATCTCATCTCGGTACCTAATGGCAGTCAGGCTACCTCTGGCGAGCACATGGAGGGCTGTGCGGCCCCCCAAAGAAATGCCACCCCACACCATGACTGACCCACCGCCAAACCGGTCATGCTGGAGGATGTTGCGGGCAGCAGAACGTTCTCCACGGCGTCTCCAGACTCTGTCACGTGCTCAGTGTGAACCTGCTTTCATCTGTGATGAGCACAGGGCGCCAGTGGCGAATTTGCCAATCTTGGTGTTCTCTGGCAAATGCCAAACGTCCTGCACGGTGTTGGGCTGTAAGCACAACCCCCACCTGTGGACGTTGGGCCCTCATACCACCCTCATGGAGTCTGTTTCTGACCGTTTGAGCAGACACATGCACATTTGTGGCCTCCTGGAGGTCATTTTGCAGGGCTCTGGCAGTGCTTCTCCTGCTCCTCCTTGCACAAAGGCGGAGGTAGCGGTCCTGCTGCTGGGTTGTTGCCCTCCTACGGCCTCCTCCATGTCTCCTGATGTACTGGCCTGTCTGTAGCGCCTCCATGCTCTGGACACTACGTTGACAGACACAGCAAACCTTCTTGCCACAGCTCGCATTGATGTGCCATCCTGGATGAGCTGCACTACCTGAGCCACTTGTGTGGGTTGTAGACTCCGTCTCATGCTACCACTAGAGTGAAAGCACCGCCAGCATTCAAAGGTGACCAAAACATCAGAAGCATAGGAACTGAGAAGTGGTCTGTGGTCACCACCTGCAGAACCACTCCTTTATTGGGGGTGTCTTGCTAATTGCCTATAATTTCCACCTGTTGTCTATTCCATTTGCACAACAGCATGTGACATTTATTGTCAATCAGTGTTGCTTCCTAAGTGGACAGTTTGATTTCACAGAAGTGTGATTGACTTGGAGTTACATTGTGTTGTTTAAGTGTTCCCTTAATTTTTTTGAGATATATATATCACACACACACGGGACAAGACGAGGACAACGGACGTCTGACTGCTGCTATTAAAGTGTTGTATCTTAAATAGGCACACAAATGTAGAGATATGCACAATAGACCTCTGCATATTTTGGTATTATTCTACACACTGGCTATTTTTTTTAAAGATTATTTTATAAATAAATGTAACCTTTTATTTAACTAGACAAGTCAGTTGAGAGCAAATTGTTATTTACAATGATGGCCTACACCAGCCAAACCCGGATGGCGCTGGGGAAATTGTGCGCCACCCTATGGGACTCCCAATCACGGCCGGTTGTGATACAGCCTGGAATCGAAGCAGGGTGTCTGTAGTGACACCTCAAGCACTCAAGACCAAATTTGTTTGGACCGGACCGACTCAGTCATAGATGTCTGTTTCCCCTTTTTCCCTCAGAACAGCTTCAATTTGTCAGGTCATGGACTCTACAAGGTGTCAAAAGCATTTTGAAGGGATGTTTCGCCAATGTTTCCCACAGTCGTGTCAAGTTGGCTGGATGTCCTTTGGGTGGTAGACCATTTCTGATACACACGAGAAACTGTTGAGCGTGAAAAACCCAGCAGCGTTGCAATTCTTGACACCAACCGGTGCGCCTGGCACCTACTTCCATGCCCCGTTCAAAGGCACTTCAATATTTTTGTCTTGCCCATTCACCCTCTGAATGGCTCACATACACAAACCATGTCTCAAGACTTAAAAATCCTTCTTTAACCTGCCTCTTCCCCCTTCATCTACACTGATTTGAAGTGGATTTAACAAGTGACATCAATAAGGGATCATAGCTTTCACCTGGTCCAGTCTGTCATGGAAAGCGCAAGTGTACTTCTGTAGAGTACAGTAAATTTGTGTACTCAACTCGTGTGCTTTACTGTGTACTGTACGGAACTCTATTCTACTGTACTGAACTATACTTTAATAAAAACATTTTTACCAAATCTGAACCAATGTCTGATGTCTGTTTTGGGTCAAATCAAGGCTAGTCTGGACTGGACCAAAAATCAACATCTTTAGACGTTGAAATCAAGGCCAGGGGGGACTGACCAAATTTCAAATACTTTTCCAATGTCCATGGACGTCCGGTGTCGGTTGGTGCTCAGTGAGTAAGGAAGCTCATTACAGTAAATGGAAAGAGCGGGGGCTCATGGGTAGGTGTCAGTAGGTAGCCGGGAGGGGTGACATTAACTAGAGGGAGAGGGCTTGTCCAGGCTGTAGTCACACTTGCTTTGACCACCAAATGGTAGAAAGAGAAAGAAAACCGTTGTGGAAGGAAGGACTGTAGCGGGTGACCCAACAGTGGTTTGTGACTATGATTTCCCATTGTTGCCAATTCAATTGCAGTAATTTGTAAAATAATTGTGTTTTTAATCACTTAATAATTCATAACCAAGTAGATATTAGTAAAATTGTTAATATGTAGGTCTACCTTTACTTGTTACTTTTGTGAACTTTCATGATCCTCCCTCATGAGGACAGAAATTGGAATTTTTTTTTTTTACAGAATTAAGGCACAGGGCAGTGTGTGTGTATGTTGATATTAGCTGGCAGGGGTCTTCACATCAACATGATTGTGTTTTGATGTGTTACTGATGCCTCTAAGACTTTTTCTGGTAAATGTTTTCTAAGGCCCCTTTTCCATCTGTTTGAATAGAGATCGAAGCCTTTGCTTAGTCCTAATATTTAGGATAGAAAATAGTTCAACTGTGTATATATGCCTTGATTTCTTAAATATAGACGCCTCCTGTAGCTTTCATTAGACACCATATTTATCATCCTATGAACTTGGTGGAGCTCAAGGGTCATTTTTACATTGAAATGCTCTTTTCTCAAAGACGAAAGAAGTAATCAAACTACAGGAAAAGCACATGTGTTGTTCAACTGAGATCTAGGCCTATACATTTTTATCTTTGGTACTACAATTAGAAGTATGGGAATAGTGGAGCAATGGGGCATTGAAATGAGCTTTAGGCATCTTCATGATTCATCTTCACATGTAGGTCTATATTCAATAGTTAAATTCCAGGGATCATCCATTGACGCGCCTGCTTGGGTCAGCCTAAAATCCTCTCAGAATAGCCTGTGTATCAGTTTTGTATTGATAGGGTTTGTATTAAATGTTTACAGAAACTACAATTCACCATTTTGGCGACCACTGTCCTGGCCCTTACAACCAACACTATTTGAGTGTCGCGGGTTGGTGATGAACTCTCTCTTGGTTGAAGCCAATTGGTGGAAAGAAACAACCTGATGTAGAGCTATAGTTTAAAAGGAGTGCATCGATATCCATTGCAGTTCAGCACAGTGCTATTCACTGCCAGAGAAGCACAGCTGACAGACCAAACACTTCTATAGCCAGCTTCTCTGCCTAACCCTCTCATGACAAAGGCACTCTGAGTTCATTTTATCGGGGATGGGTGGAGTCCATTATTCTTGTAGACGAGCATCATCAGCCTCACCTTGGCCCGGGCTGCTGCTGTATTGTCCCTGCAGGCGCAGCCAAGGCGAGGGCCAGTGGCTGGAGTAATTTATCACCTCTCTGCATAGTCCACCATTCTCAAAGCCTCTGAAAGGAGAGGGAGGATATCGCTCGAGGCGAACGAGGGGCCTGTCTGAATTATGAGGAAAGCCTGGAATTAGGATTTTTGTTGAACAAGTGTTTTTCCCTGAAAGGTCCTTTCCTGCTTAGTATGCCTAAACTGTTTCTTCTCAATATTATATTTTCTCTGTGATAAAATAGGAATGATGTCGTGCTAAACATTCCTTCAATGCCTGAGACTATTCTAACGGTGGTATTTTAGTGGGCGCAGATAGAAACGCAAGTTGTGGAATTGAAATGTATTCTGTGGCATGTGACAACCGTTTTGTTTCTATACATTCCCTGTTAAACCTGGAGCATTCTGTTATGATGTGGAGCCTGCTGAATATGCTCCAGTAGAAAACTGGACTAATTGTTTGACTACATGATGGAGGAGTGAATCCTCCTGTATTTGTGTGTGTAGTTCAGCGGTCGGTCGGACAACTTGGGGAGCCAGTGAGAGACGAGCCGCTGGCACGGCACTCAGCTATTTCTGTACTGCTGCTTGGCATGGACAGGATTTGGAGGATTAGGCAAAAAAAGCTTAAAACCAGCCTTGATTTGCAGGAATTGTTTCAAATGAGGGGGGAAAACCTGTGCAATGATAATGCAGTTTTTATCAGCTGTCGGGGAATACAGATTTTCGGCAAAGTCTCGGTCGTGTTTTGGTGCATGGATATCACTATAATACGATAAAGGGTCTACTAGTCTCATGTCCTCATTTTGTGGACTCTGTCATCATTCAGGCTATTACTCATTACCTGTATTACCTGTTATTAAGCCAGTATAGATGTCTTTAAACATACTGCTTGTATTAGATGGTGTCTCCCTGCAGAGTTCAGCATTGTTTCAGCTGGTATGGAGACACGTGTAGAATAGAACCGCATACTGCATGCCGTTTTATTACCATTGTAGCATTTTACTACCACCTGTTCATCAGCCGCCTTACTTCCTAAATAAATTGCAGGGGATATTGTGGGATAGCCTATTTAATGACAGCGATGACTACAGGATTGATTATAGCCACTGACTCCAGCTTCTGGGTGACTGCTGTCCATCTCTCCATCTTCTGAAGCAATGTTGGTGGCTCTAAATGGTAGATACTGGTCAATAGAGAGGGAATCTGACTGGAGCTAAATGATTCACTCACTGGCTGCCACTCACTGCCTGCTTCAGGAAGTGCCAGTGTTTGTTACAAAGATGGACAAGCAGACTGACACTCACTGTCCCTGTTACGCCAACCAATCTTTTTATGTGGGGGATAAAAACAGAGTGGGGTGGTGGCCCTGGAATGTACTTCATACAGGATGTAATCTGCAGGCTCTTAGCTGGAGCTGTGTGACTTATAAAGCCCTTAACCAACCCAAGAGTAGTTCTGTCCTCTGACGAGCGCACACACCGCCCGAGCAGCAGACTACTTAGTGTAGACATTCCTCTTCAGCCGAAGGTACGCCTTCTCATGCTTTCAACTGGCGACAAGTATAGATAGGCCTATATCTAGCCTATGTTTGGCTGGTAAGGGTCACCTCAGGGGCCAAACAATAGTGTAACACTAGTGGTGTCTGTCTCAACTTGTTTGTAATCACGAGATGGAAAGAGATGGCTTGTTCAGTTTTTTTTTAATGAGATGTTTCATAAATTTTTATATACTGTGTGTGTGTGTGTGTGTGTGTGTGTGAGATTATTTTTTTTTTTTAGGGGACAGGGAAGTCCTGAGACTAGGGTCTCTTTTACAGATGAGCGCTGCATAAATACATCAAACACATACAATATACATAATAAGAAAAAGACACATTTATCAACATAGAGGTCTAAAGGTCTTGTTGAAACAGTTTCGCACCACTTGTTCCTCTTAAGCACCCAGTGTCACATTTTTGGCAGGGTAACATGAAATGGCACGGGCACCCCGGGTAAACGGTTTTCCTGCAGGCCGCAGCCAAGGTCCTTTACTCTGCCTGGCAGGCAATATCAATTCCACTACTCTCCCCTTCTAAAAATACACTAGGCATATGCTTTCCTTGTTCTTCCACACCTCCTATTAGGCAGGTCCTCTTTTGAAGTGTCAGGATGGGAATCCATTTGCTGTTTTATTCCTCCCTTCATCTGCCCCAGACACAAGGCCCCGAAATGGAAGCCTTTAATTAGATTGAAAGCCTTCAAGGTGAGATAATTGACTAATTGAGTTTAGCTGTTGAGGCTGTCTGAAAGCACGAGTCATCCTGACTTCCTTGTGCACTGCGACTTGGTTTCTGGACCACCAAGAGGCTAGAAGCTGTCTTGCTGTAATGAATGGTTAGGAGTGAAATTTGATCCAATGAGTGTCTCACACCCTTCCATAGAGGTTGCTTCTGTATTAGCATGTCACAGAATTAGACTAGGTGACTTAGGTACTTAGTACTAATGCAACATGTAGAATGCATGGGAAGAAATGGGCCCTCAAAGTAGATTTTTAGATGTGTAATAAAATTTGATGAAATGACATTACTCATGTTACTCTCCCCCGGCTAGATGACCTATGATGGTGAATGTTGTGATACTGCTCTCTAACTCCTCTCTCTCTCCCTACAGATTGTATGCCCTCTTCCTGTGACGGTGCCTGCTGGCTCGCACAGAGAGAATGAGTGGTGTGGTGCACAGCAGATGCCCAGCCTAGACGCCGCCGATATGCTTCCCTCCGGCCCGTGATGGACCGAGACACCTTCTCCCACATCCGACTGTGGTGCCCACGCCCCTTTGGCACCTACTCCCAGAACAAGCCCCGAAGCACGGGTACGGGGGGCAGTGGGGCAGCCCCCTCCCTCTGCAAGGCTGACACTGCGGGGCGCACGTCGCTGGAGGCTGGGGGAGGCGTGGACGGCCAGGAGGAGGAGGAGGATGCAGGCTCCGAGAACACTCCCCCAGATGCCGACCCGGCCTCGGCACCGCAGGCCCCCTCCACCCCTCCCGGCGCCACTCAGATGGAGGATGGGAGGGTGCTGCTGGACACCTGGTACGTCATCAAGCCGGGCAACACCAAGGAGAAGATTGCCTTCTTCGTGGCCCACCAGTTCAGTGGGGTGGGCCTGCCTCGACCCAGCGCCATAAAGGTGAAAGGGAACTGGGCCACGGACTGCACTAAGGCCAAGCGCAGGCGCCGCTGCTCCTCCTATGACCCCCCTGCCCGGGCCCAGGCCAACGTTATTCCCGCCCCCCCGCCCCCAGAGCCCTCCACCCTAGAGGACGTCCCCGGCGTGAGTGAGACTGACCTGTTGTCCGTGGCGGAGATGGTGGCCCTGGTGGAGCAGCGTACAGCCATGGCCCTGCAGGGCATGGTGGCCCAGGGACAGGCTGCCCCAGAAGACCCCGAGCACACACTCCTGCGGGGCACAGTCTCTGACCCCAGCCCCATGGTGTTCCTGTCAGAGAGCCCTGACCCCTCGCATGGTGCCCTGGAGGAGGAGGAGCAGCAGGAGTCCCGGCGTGTGGCTCAGGTCGTAGCCCACTTTGAGTCCCAACATCAACTCCTGGAGAACACACTGAGGCCCGCGTCGGGCCTGGACTCTCCCAGGGAGAGGGAGCGGAGCGGGGACTCTGGCAGCGCTGGGCCCACCCACGGCCGAGGCGAAGTGAGGATAGCCTTCCGGGTGTCCAGCCTGGATCCCCGCTCGCAGTCGGAGCCCGCAGGCCGGCCCCGCTGCATGTTCATGAGCTGTGGGGGAGGAGGAGGGGGGCAGGCGAGGGCCCGGGCCAACGAGAAGATCACCTGTGATCTCTACCAGCTGGTCAGCCCCTCGTCACGTGACCCCAGCCTCCTGCTGGCCGGCTCTCCAAAAGCTGACCCCCATGGGGAGGGCCATACGGACCGGCCAGCCTCCAGCAGCCCGGACCCCAGCCAGGAGCTCGGCTCTGGGGAGAAGAAGCCTGTGGCCCGGGAGAGGGTGACTGGCTTCCACGTGGAGGTGGTGGTCACGGGTGCTGTGGACCAGTGTGTGTTCTATGGCAAGGACAGCACAGAGAATGTGCAAGAGGAGACGGTGTGTTTCGCCATGCCCAGTGGGGTCAGCCCTGCCGACGGCTCAGAGGACCCCCCTCCAGGCCAGCTGTTCTTCCTGCAGCCCCAGAGAGGGTCTGACGAGGACAGTGGCACCGGCAGCAGCAGTGGAATGTGCTCTCTGGACTGCGCCAATAACAACAATCCTGCTGGGGATGCTGCTGACCGGCCGGAATCCCCCCTGGCCGGTGTGGAGGACTGCTCGGACCCCTCCCTGTGCCGTCTCTACCGCCACGTCTCTCACGACTTCCTGGAGATCCGCTTCCAGATCCAGCGGCTGCTGGAGCCTCGTCAGTACATGCTGCTACTGCCCGACCACATCATGGTCAACATCTTCAGCTACCTGCCCACCCGCTCGCTGGCCGCCCTCAAGTGCACCTGCTACGACTTCAAGGTTCTGATTGAGACGTACGGTGTGCCCGCCACCGACTCGCGCTGGAACCAGGACCCGCTGTACCGCGACGACCCCTGCAAGCAGTGCAAGCGGCAGTACGAACGGGGCGACGTGTCTCTCTGCCGCTGGCACCCCAAACCTTACCACCACGACCTGCCTTATGGACGCTCCTATTGGATGTGCTGCCGGCGCACGGACAAGGACACACCAGGCTGCTGCGTGGGGCTGCATGACAACAACTGGGTACTGCAGCCTTGCGAGCTGGTGCAGACCCGCGCTAAGAGGGAGGACGGGAGGTAAAGGGGCCCTTCCTGGGTCCCAGTACCCCTCTTACTCCCTCTAGACCCACTGCACCTGGTGGCACGCTACAGACCAGGGTTGGGGTCCTCTCCTGTGTTGTCAGCGCTCTCTCTGCTCGCCATCACCTTGTTCTTAGCAGTCGACTAGCTCCCTACTCGGTTGTTAGTACATGTGAAAACTGGACACCTGATGAGTGGGCCCATGTTGATGGTATGGTGCTCTGTGTGCTGCATGAGGCCTGATGCTCAACGTTTCTGCCTATTGGTCAACTGACAGTCACGTCCTAGCCATGCTGTCAGTACTGGAGCTGACCCCAACCTTACTGACCAGAGGCCCAGCCACTGAGGACTGGCTGGCTCACAGAGGGAGTCTGTGAAAGTTTTTAAAGGTCCAATGCAGCTGTTTTTATCTCAATATCAAATCATTTCTGGGTAACAGTTAAGTACCTTCCTGTGATTGTGTTCAATTAAAATGGTCAAAAAGAAAAAATAGCATCTTGGCAAAGAGCATTTTCTTAAGCAAGAATTTTTGCTTGGACTGTCTGGGTCTGATTGGGGAGGGGAAAACTGAGAGCTAGCTGTCTGTTGTTGGCAGAGGTTTAACTCTTTCTTATTGGTCTATTAACTAGTGATGTCACCAGGTAGGCCAAAAATCCATCCCACCAAAACAGGCTGAAATTTCAGGTGGTGTTTTCAAACAGCTCTTACACTAAAAGGGCTTTAACTCGCATTTTCACAATTGCACAGTATAATTCCAACCTCAGTGCGAAAATGTATATAAAACACAGGAAATCATGTTTTTGACTGCACTGGGCCTTTAATGATTGAGACTTTTAACAGTGTGGGGGCAAGAGAAGGCAAATTGTCAATTTGCAAAGGTCTGGTGTCACTTTGTACAATGGTTTTGACTGCTTGATGTTTTAGTTTTTTGGTGTGGGAGCGAATGTTTGCTGTTTTTTTGAGGACTATGTTCTCCCTCCTGCCTCTATTTTTTTGCCCCTCCCTCCCCACTAACCCCCAGTCCCAACTCCTTGCTAGTCGGCAGAGGGCAGTCTTTGCGTCAATGCGGGTGAAAAGAAACATTTACACCAGCTTCCAGCCTTAATCCCACTGGTCCCACTCACACTCCCTAAATCTGCAAAACCTTGACAAATACAGTATAGAGAACTTTGTTCACTTGACCCCCCCCTGACCGGGTATTGGGAGACCACTGTAGGTTTCAGATGTACAATGCTAATGGGAATATGTGCTTCTCAAATAAACAGAAATGATTAAAACTGGAATAAGACCCCTGACGTTTCTTTCTGCATGATGACTTGTTGGTAACCTGTTTGTATTTTGATAGGCCTACACTGTAGCAACTTCTAATTGAAAAATCTATTGATAATATTGATATAATTTAGCTTATTTATAGATTTGAAATTGTCTTGCATCAACTTGTGTCAAGTGGAGGACAGTGACACTTGATATGCAATGGCATCATATGGCCACTAGAGGGGAGAAGTGTATGCTAATGTTCAGGTTTAGCAAAGGAGTGTGGATTATTGGTTATCATACCCAATTTCATAACTTGAATTGCATTTTTATAATGATAATATTACAAGAAAGGGACAAGGAAAAGTCCTACAAAGGACTATTTTTCATGAATAGTTGTTTGTACATAATGTGTACACTAACAAAAGGTATGAGACATACACTGGTTTAATTCAGAATCTAGTGAAAATGATTATCAATGGTCACATTGCTGTTTTTACAAGCCCCCTCATGCATAGTAACCCCACAAGAAGACTCCCACGGCCATCATAACCAGGGCATTGGCATCAACAACATGCTTCCAGAAGGGCTCCTCACTGATGCCACAGAACCAGCCAATGAGACAACAGATTTTGGGTTCATCAGCAAGACTTAGTAAGCGAGACTTAGTGAGAGGCAGACATTTTATTGGAACATTGGTTATATTGACCTACTCCAGCAAATGGTCTGGGAGAGCTGAACTTTTCTACATAAATCAAGTTTTTCCCTATGTAAACCAAGTGAAAAAAGCCCCAGACCTGCCAACGACCATGAGCTCGCTCTCTCTGGTCTGCGGTCTGAAGCGGGTCCAGATGTCCATGGTGAACAGGGTGCTGTTGAAGATGGAAGCCAGGAGCTCATCAGGGCCGCCAGCATGACCACCAGCATCAGGCCCCTCAGACCTGAGGGGGAGGAAGATTAAGGGAAGATGATGGGAGAGCTAAAAACCTTGGTAGCCATCAACACACGACTGCACGCAGTAAATTGTGTAAAAAATAACAATTATACAGTAAAAGTGTCACCCAGATCTGAGCAACTAGTTCAGCAGAGGAGAAAGACTTCTCACCATTGGGCATCACAGAGACCACCAGTTTGGGGTAGGCGATGTTGGAGCAGCCCACCTCCTTCCCACACACTTCTGGCACCACACAACCCACCTCATGTCAACAGAGAGAAGACAGGCTCTGTAACCATGGAGCCCATAATGACAGGAGGAAAAGAGAGGGAACACCACACACACACATCTTCAGGGTAAAAGATAAAGGCATCAAAAGTTTGACAAACTGTTTTTAATTTCGTTTTTTTTGTTGCTGTGTGCTTGCTTCCCTGTTAATGAACCTAAAAGATCAAACTCTCCACTCAACTCTCAATCCTATGATGGCATATGTTGGGAACTCACCTGGGAAGAGCATGCAGCTGATTATTCCAGGGAACACCATAAGGAACATGGGGAGCAGTTTCAGGTATCCACACATGATGCAGCCCGCCTTCACATGGGTCAGACTGTGGGCTGCCAGGCAGCGCTGCACGATCACCTATACACACAGACATGGGGGAAGATCCCAGATCAACTCAACCAACGATTCAATCTTTCCATCTGATCCATGTTGTTTCACATCCATCTAATTTAAGTATCTCTCACCATAGCAACAGAATGAGCAGAGCAGACATCAACATTATGTAACACATTCAAATTAGATTCAGTCAGCAATGTGCCAACTCAAATCTAATCACCGTTTTGAATGGGCCATCTACAGTAAATGCAATGTGAAATAAACGCACATATGAATTCGATCTACTGTGTTCCTATGAGCTTATTTACCTGGTCGGTGCACTGATAACAGCCGCCCACGATGGCGATGCCAAAGAGGACACCCGGCCAAGGCAGGTCCCCGGTCACGGAGGCGTCGTCTTCGGGGGGGCGAAGTACTGGGGGGAGATGTAGAGCTGGGGCTCCAGGGACTGGTACCCCCCTTGGCATTTTTCCTATTTTGTTGCCTTACAACCTGGAATGAAAATAGATTTTTGGGGGTTTGTATCATTTGATTTACACAACATGCCTACCACTTTGAAGATGCAAAATATTTTTTGTGAATCAAAAAAGAAATAAGACAAAAAAACGGAAAGCTTGAGCGTGCGTACCTATTCACCCCCCAAAGTCAATACTTTGTAGAGCCACCTTTTGCAGCAATTACAGTTGCAAGTCTCTTGGGGTATGTCTCTATAAGCTTGGCACATCTAGCCACTGGGATTTTTGGCCATTCTTCAAGGCAAAACTGTTCCAGCTCCTTCAAGTTGGATGGGTTCTGCTGGTGTACAGCAATCTTAAAGTCATACCACAGATTCTCAACTGGATTGAGGTCTGGGCTTTAAGTAGGCCATTCCAAGATATTTAAATGTTTCCCCATATACTCGAGTGTTGCATTAGCAGTATGCCTTTGGTCATTGTCCTGCTGGAATTATGAACCTCCGTCCCAGTCTCAAATCTCTGGAAGACTGAAACAGGTTTCCCTCAAGAATTTCCCTGTATTTAGCACCAGCCATCATTCCTTCAATTCTGACCAGTTTCCCAGTCCCTGCTGATGAAAAACATCCCCACAGCCTGATGCTGCCACTACCATGATTCATTGTGGGGATGATAGTCTTGGGGTGATGAGAGGTGTTGGGCTTGCGCCAGACATAGCGTTTTCCTTGATGGCCAAAAATATCAATTTTTGTCTCATCTGACCATAGTATCTTCTTCCATATGTTTGGGGAGTCTCCCACATGCCTTTTGGCGAACACCAAACGTGTTTGCTTATTTCTTTTCCTTAAGCAATGACTTTTTTCTGGCCATTACTTGTGTCATGCACAAAGTAGATGTCCTAACCGACTTTCCAAAACTATAGTTTGTTAACAAGAAATTTGTGGAGTGGTTGAAAAACATGTTTTAATGACTCCAACCTAAGTGTATGTAAACTTCCGACTTCAACTGTACATGTGCAGACCCCACTTTTCCGTTTTTTCTTTCATTTTATGAGAAGTTATTGTTTTCAATTTACTTCACCAATTTGGACTATTTTGTCTATGTCCATTACATGAAATCCAAATAAAAATCCATTTAAATTACAGGTTGTAATGCAACAAAATAGTAAAAATGGGATGAATACTTTTGCAAGGCACTGTATAGTGGATCTACAGTGAGGCTGGATCAAGGAAGTGGTTTACAAAAGGTGGTGGTGGAGGGAGGCAGGTTGGATGAAGGGAGGGAGGGAGGGAGGGAGGGAGGGAGGGAGGGAGTGAGTGAGTGAGTGAGTGAGTGAGTGAGTGAGTGAGTGAGTGAGTGAGTGAGTGAGTGAGTGAGTGAGTGAGTGAGTGAGTGAGTGAGTGAGTGAGTGAGTGAGTGAGTGAGTGAGTGAGTGAGTGAGTGAGTGAGTGCTGCACTAACAGATCCACTAGACACAGCAACTAATTCATCATGACCAGTTGAGTCATGAGTTAAAAATATTTATTAAAGTGTCACTCCACAATGATAGAATAGTTGACAATACAAAATACACATTTAAAAAGTCACATTGTGGACCACTCAAATAGAGTTCAGACACTAAATGCAGTCATAGTCAAAGCATGGTACAGTATTTCATTTGGAGGTACACTATCTATAATACATAACTATAATACATAACATCATCTATACATCATTGGTATCAGTTATTGTACATTACATTATCTATACACATGTATGCATAAACAAAAAGTACAGTAGATAAAAGGACATTTAAGCACCGATAAAGAAACATCTCCATTTCTTTTTACTCCGTCATGCGTTGAGAAACAAGTGGAGTCAACCAGATGGAATGTGTGGCACTCTGGACACAGGACTCTAAACTTACAGAAACCTGTGAGGCTGAAGGCGCCAGCGATGATGATGAATGTATGGACGGTGTCTATGTACATCAGAGCAGCTAGGCCCCCTAGTGAGCAAAACACATCATTACAGATGAACACATTTCAAGTTATAATGTCACATACAGTGAAATGCCTTTCTTGCAAACTCAAAACCCAACAATGCAATAATCATTAACAATGTAGTAATAGAAAAAAGCACACAAGAAATAAGAATAAGAAATATTAAATACACAAAGTAAGTAAGCAAGCATACTATGTACAGGAAATATTTTTTAAAGTCAGTTCCAATACCATATTTACATGTGCAAGGATACTGGAGTGACTGAGGTAGATATGCATAGAGGTAAGGTGACTAGGCAACAATAACCCAGTTGATAGCCCAGGACCGAGTTAGCCCAGGACCGAGTTTGGGGAACTCCTTATCTAGGACAGTGTTTCCAAACTCCAGTCCTCCAGTACACCCAACAGCACACATTTTTGTTGTAGCCCTGGACGAAAACACCTGATTCAACTTGCCAAGGGTTTGATGATAAGTTGACAAGTAGAATCAGCTGTGCTTGTGGGTCGAGGGTAACAGACAAAATGCTTAAGGCCCTGTTTTTTTCCTATGGTTAATCTTTTCCAAACATGACCTCTCTTTAATCGTGGACTGCCTTTTCTACAACAAGTAATGAAAGCGTTTGGGGATAATTTGATCAAACAGACCTGTGACTGTGTACAGAGCTGTGATGGAGAGGAGGGCTATCACAGCCACATAGATGTTCCAGCCTAGAGCCTGCTGTATGAACACAGCCCCAGAGAACATGTCCACCCGGAGAGAGCGAGATGAGGAGACAGTCAGACTGGTCCAACGGGTATGTTTATATCACATTGCCTTTCATACCTCAATCAAACGTACAGAACTCAGGAGACTTAGTGATACCACAGATACTAGCAATATTGAAGAAAATATCATGATAAAGGACTGTGAGGGACGTTTATAGCATGTTACAAACAGTGCCACATAGTGTTGTCCCAGACCAGGGCTCTCCAACCCTGTTCCTGGAGAGCCCCCCCCCCCCTCCTGTGGGTTTTCGCTGTAACTCCAGTTGTAACTAACCCATCAACCAGCTAATAATTAGAATCAGGTGCGCTAGATTAAGGTTGTAGCGAAAACCTACACAACGGTAGCTCTCCAGGAACAGGGTTTTGGAGCCCTGTCCTACACTCACAGAGATCTTGGTGAAGATGTAGAGGAACAGAGAAATGACGTTGAGGTACAAACTGATCCTGGTTCCCCCAAACCTCTTCTTCAGGTACTGAGGCATTGTAATTACCTAAGTAACAAGAAATGCAGAAATTACAAATGGACACAAATCTCTCCAGTATGCCATGTTAGCTTGCATAAAATGGTCTTGTGTAACTTACCCCCGCTGTGAGGTATACGGGGACAAACAGCCAGCCCAATAGGAGCACAATAAACAAGGCCTGGGTAGAGAGAGGGCTCCAATGTCAGAATAATCTCAATTTCCTGATCAGCACATATTAGAAAGTATTGTCACTGTGTCGTGTACTCGAAACCCTGTAATAACATGTCATAACATCTTTTTAGGCGTAAAATTATTCTTACATTCCACGCAAATCCCCCCACAGCAATTCCACTGGCTGCTCCGGCACCAGCAAGGCCCACAAAGTGACCACTACCAATATTACTGGCAAACAGTGATGCTCCAACCTAGAGAGAGAGAGAGAGAGACGGGGGAGAACTGTTAAAGGAAAAACACATCGTCGTGATGATGTGGCGTGTGACACATTGCTTCTTGAAAATCCTAGCTCTTGAAAACTTGTCTGCTGACATGCAAAACATTTTGGGACTAATGAAACAAATATCAAAAAATTATTTTGGAGCGGTATTGTCCTTTAACTCACATACAGGCTGTAATGTATACAATGGGACTGGGCAAGGCAGGAAAGGTGACTGCAAAAACTAGTGGAAGCAGAGTACCAAAGGGTTACCTAAAATACAGGTTAATAAAGGTTCAAATACACGAGTTGGCAAAGAGGTTAAAGACAAAGTTGAACTCACTGGCCACCATGTCATGGTCCGTCCTGCCAGAAAGTACCCTCCCACAGTGCCACGGTTGGTCTGAAACATAGACTGGAAGACAGGACATTCCCTGGATGTAATCCCTAAGCAGTGATTTACCTCATGACGTATGCCTACTCTACTGTATTGTACATGTCAATAAATGGAGCTATACAAATACCCAGTTTGACATAAGACATCATTATGATAAATTACACATGGAGAGAATCAAGTAGAATTTAAAACTATGTAGATTCAAAACTAAACTCAGCAAAAAAAGAAACGTCCTCTCACTGTCAACTGCGTTTATTTTCAGCAAACTTAACATGTGTAAATATTTGTATGAACATAAGATTAGAAAGAGACATAAACTGAACAAGTTCCACAAACATGTGTCTAACAGAAATGGAATAATGTGTCCCTGAACAAAAGAGAGGTCAAAATCAAAAGTAACAGTCAGTATCTGGTGTGGCCACCAGCTGTATTAAGTACTGCAGTGCATCTCCTCCTCATGGACTGCATCAGAGTTGCCAGTTCTTGCTGTGAGATGTTACCCCACTCGTCCACCAAGGCACCTGCAAGTTCCCGAACATTTCTGGGGGGAATGGCCCTAGCCCTCACTCTCCGATCCAACAAGTCCCAGACGTGCTCAATGGGATTGAGATCCGGGCTCTTCGCTGGCCATTCCAGAACACTGACATTCCTGTTTTGCAGGAAATCACGCACAGAACGAGCAGTATGGCTGGTGGCATTATCATGCTGGAGGGTCATGTCAGGATGAGCCTGCAGGAAGGGTACCACATGAGGGAGGAGGATGTCTTCCCTGTAACGCACAGCGTTGAGATTGCCTGCAATGACAACAAGCCCAGTCCGATGATGCTGTGACACACCGCCCAGGGGCGGAAATCCTGGGGGGGACGGGGGACACACGACCCCCCCATCCTGGGAAAAATATGATTTGTCCCCCCCAATATATCACTGAAACATAACTATGTAATTTAAATAATATTAATAATACGCAATGAAAGCAATTGTGCTGATTATAGACACTTAATAGCGTGTTTTTAAGTTTCAAAAGATTGCGACCCCCCCACCCTTTGCCTCACAATGGTTTGATCCACTGCCAGTTCCTTAGTTGGCAAGGTAACAGAGGGGTCGTATCCACTGTCTGAAAGGCACTCAATGAACGTAACTGACGTGAGGTTAATCCAGTCAATCGCGCACACACACTAGCCGAGCTAGCGCGCAAATATGAACTATTAAGCTAGCTAGTACCTATTCCATTTATGTGGCCTCGTCAAAGATGGAATCTTTGCTATCGTCAATTTATTCCAAGATCAGCATGCAGATGATGTAAGTTAGTGCTTCAAAGTCCCTGTGATAAGGTTAGCGATAAACTGAAGTCCAAACTGAACAGAACTACACTCTCTTCTACCGTTGTCTTAAATATATTTAATGGTCTCGTTGCAAAAGCTAAATTGTCGCAAGGGAACGTTTATTTATTTATTTATTTTATTTCACCTTTATTTAACCCGGGTAGCAAAGATTATAGTAAATACCACTGAAACGGAATTGGTGCTCGCTAGCTTTGCAAATTCAGCTATTGTTGGAAGCCAGCCAATATGAAACAAACTATTAAAATTACAAAAGGTTGCAGCATATGTTGTTTAAATGGTGAACTCATACAGCTGTCAACTCTTGTCATTTTAATCCGTTTCACATTTGCTAGCTACCTTTTAGATCGAAGCCCAAATAGAATGATAAAAGATAAGATAGAAGCCCATCTCCTACTGTAAATAACCTACACACTGTGTGTGTGTGTAGCCAGCCAGCCAGGTAGAAAAATGGCAGAAAAATAAAAGACAGCACAGAGTATTTTTCAGTACACCAAAACGCAAAGTAAGAACCCTAGTAGCCTAATATCTCAAAGACTAGTTTATAAAATGTTCATAAGAAAGAAATTAAATTCTAATGGAAATGTTTCACAATGATGTCATTAGGCAGAGCAGGCAACAGATGGCACACAGACAGCAGAGTTGGGTACAGATATGCAGGGACAGACTGGCAGAGACAGGGAGTCTCAGGTAAGTTTGTTGAGTCTTTGTTTGGCAACATTATGAAAGGTTCTCAATTTTTTTACTTGTAAAATAGGAACATAATTGGAAAATGCCATGGATACCCCCACTCTCAACTTAAACTGGTGACTGAACTAAGATTTGTTAAAGGCAATGGTATTGCTGTTGTGATTAGTTGTGTAGTTTTGGGTACCGGTAGTTAGGAGTACGGCAAACACCTTATTTCTTTGGTTCCTCAATATACATTTACCATATTACAATGTAGGCTATGTGTTACAGCACTACTTTTGGTGTCCCCCTCAGGAATTGCTCTTGAGAAAATGTCATGTAATTGTCCCCTCCAAAGTTGATATCAGATTTTCGCCCCTGACACCGCCCCAGACCATGACGGACCCTCCACCTCCAAATCGATCCCGCTCCAGAGTACAGGCCTCAGTGTAACGCTCATTTCTTCGACGATAAACGCGAATCCGACCATCATCCCTGGTGAGACAAAACCGCGATTCGTCAGTGAAGAGCACTTTTTGCCAGTCCTGTCTGGTCCGGCAATGGTGAGTTTGTGCCCATAGGCGACATTGTTGCCGGTGATGTCTGGTGAGGATCTGCCTTACAACAGACCTACAAGCCCTCAGTCCAGCCTCTCTCAGCCTATTGTGGACAATCTGAGCACTGATGGAGGGATTGTGCATTCCTGGTGTAACTCGGGCAGTTGTTGTTGCCATCCTGTACCTGTCCCGCAGGTGTGATGTTTGGATGTACCGATCCTGTGCAGGTGTTGCTACACGTGGTCTGCCACTGCGAGGAAGATCAGCTGTCCGTCCTGTCTCCCTGTAGCGCTGTCTTAGGGATCTCACAGTACGGACATGGCAATTTATTTCCCTGGCCACATCTGCAGTCCTCATGCCTCCTTGCAGCATGCCTAAGGCACGTTCACGCAGATGAGCATGGACCCTGGGCATCTTTCTTTTGGTGTTTTTCGGAGTCAGTAGAAAGGCCTCTTTAGTGTCCTAAGTTTTCCGAACTGTGACCTTAATTGCCTACCATCTGTAAGCTGTTAGTGTCTTAACGACCGTTCCACAGGTGCATGTTCATTAATTGTTTATGGTTCATTGAACAAGCATGGGAAACAGTGTTTAAACCCTTTACAATGAAGATCTGTGAAGTTATTTGGATTTTTACAAATTATCTTTCAAAGACAGGGTTCTGAAAAAGGGACGTTTCTTTTTTTTGCTGAGTTTATGTAGGCCACAGACCTGTAGACTGATATACAGATAGGTGTACTACTAACCCAGACGCCCACTCCAACGACCAGAATGAAGTAGCCGATGATGACCAAGATATCCGCTAGATTATTTAATGGTCCCCTTCTCCGGTGTGGTTTCAGACGAGGGATTCTCCATTTCTCAACAAAAAGGAAGAAAGGCGTCAACGGCCGTAATAATGTCAAACCAAGGGATATCAGTCCAAGACTTGGAGCAAAGGATAATGATAATACTCGTGTCTATTAACTAGAGGGCTCACATTCTAACGGACGATAAGGCATGAGAGAAAGGCCAGGTGAAGGAGGAGAGAATGGTCAGAGTGGTTTGTCAGTAAGACCTTTTGGTCGCCAGAAAAGAGGCTGATTCAGAGGTTTATTAATGACAGTAATAATTAACTCCTAGCCTATTCAATGTTCACTTACAGTACACACACGGTTCAGTTCCAGTAAAATAAACTCCATCAGTTAAACCTATCGTAACATGGCAAACAAACTTGATTTTCTCTTCCATGTGCAAATTATATCGGTAACTTCATTAAATGAATGTTACATTTGGTTTACCGTGACCCAAAATATGCCTAAAGCACGAACAAAGACCACATCCGCTGTCCTGTCAGTCTCTGACCAATGGCTTCACCCCCACCACTACAAAGACCCTGCTGGAAATGTGTAATTCCCCAGATGTGTGCATGAGTGACAAGACCGTCCATTCTAATGTAAATCTGGTTAATGATTTCTTCTCTTTAAGTAACATACACAAAATGACAGAAGGACAAACGGACACATGGACCTGTTGTCGTAGCCCAGAGGAAAATTATAAAACAGGAGAATAATCCCCAAAATCTTAAGGAAATATTCCTTTAATCATTTGATAGCATAACTGTCATCAAATTATCAATTTGACTTTCAGTTCAAAAACATACATCAGATTACATCAGTCAGGTGACGTTTCTCTTAAGGGGTGTGAGAGATTGGGGGGGGGGCTCCCCTGTTGTTACATACCATAATCCAACATTCACACACATACACATTTAAACTCCGAATAGCTTCACACAGCTCTATAGAGCAAAGGGGCGTGTTCAACTAAAATCCAAAATAAAACAAATAGTCAGGTATTCTGGCGGATCTGAAAATTAAATAAAACATCATTTGGCGACTTGGGGGCAATAATGATTACGAAACCACGTTATCCCCTCTGATAACACTATATCTGATTGGAGGAGGATAAGTGTTAGGGTGAATAGCGATGAAGAGAAACGGAACAAAAATAACAAGTGACTGAAATCTAGGTCATGTTTATTAGAGCATTAAATCAAAAAAACATTACAAAACATGTTGCAATGGAAAATGAATGTTTAGGTTATTGGACAAGTCCTGGTAGGTACTCCTTCCCTGTTTCAGTTCATTTTCTTCCGTTTCGTGCCTAATGAACATGGCCTTGGAATCATTGAAAAGTGAAAGACTAAAGCTACATACATGGGATGCTTTAGTGAATTTCAGAATGTCTGGAATAGGAAAGGCAGAAAATAAAACAACTCAAACATTCGCAGCCAGTCATCCAAAACATAGCCCTATGCAGTCGTTCAATTCCTATAGAAGGTGGCAAAGGCTGAGGATGTATGTTCAACAGGCAGACAAGTTTCAAACCATTTAAATGCATTCAAATCATTTTTGTGAAGAACTTTAGTGTTGTTGTGGCATACGGTGGTTACATTCAGATGCGAGTCCCCTTCCCCCCCACTGTCTCAAGTGTAAAAAGTTGATAACATTTCATTACTGAAACCCCATGAATGCTGGTCTTAGCCACAACTCATTCGTCCGGCAGTGGCTAGTCATCATCAGGATTGCGGTCCTCCCGAGCCAGTCTCAGCCGGGACAGGATGTGTTTCTTGGGGAACTTGAGGGTGGTACAGCCAAACTGGCTGACTCCCCCCGTGTCTCCGGGTAGTTTCTCCCGTCTCTGGACCCAGCTGCGCCAGCCAGGCTTCCAACAGTACACACTGTCATAGAAACGGGAGCCATTCTCCCCGCCCAGCACGTATATCCTGCGTTTCCACCTGGCCACACCCCCAGCAGCAATCCGCCTGGGTAACCCTGGGAAAACCACCGGACTGGGGGCTCGGTCACTCCCCCCGCCCCCGCCCCTCTCAGACACCACCGCACCCGTCACCTCCCTTTCCACCCCTGTGCCCCGGCCCTCCCTGAAGAACAGCACCCGCCCCGTGGCTTCCAGAGGTTCCAGATGGGTGTAATTCCCATCTATAAACTTCGTGGCGTCCCTCATGTAGCCTCCAATGGCACAGACCCCTCCCCGCACCGCCACCCCTCCGGCCAGGCAGGTGGCGCCAGAGTCCAGTCCCACGCGGGTCCACGAGTCAGTCAGGGTGTGGTAGATGAGCACGCCAGCGTGCACCACCGCCCGGTTCTGCTCCAGCGTGGTGCCGCCCAGCAGGTAGATGCGGCCGCGCAGGGCGGCACAGGCAAAGGAGCGCAGTGGCAGGGGCAGACGGGGCCCGGGGCCCCACTGGAGAGAGGCCAGGTCCAGGATCTCACAGGAGTCCAGCATGGCTCCTCTGTTGCAGCCCCCCAGGGCGTAGAGTGACTCCCCACAGCCCAGCAGACCCAGCATGGCCCGGGGCTGCACCATGGGCGACCGCTCCTGCCAGCGATCCAACACTGAGTCATACTCATGGACCTCCGTGGACACCGTGCCCCCCCGCAGGATGCCCCCTGCTACGAACAGCCTCCCCCCGATGGCCGTGCAACCTGGGCACAGCAGAGAGCCCAGGGCAGCCAGCTTCTCCCATTTTCCTGTGCGTGGGTCGAAGCAGTCCACCGTGAAGTCCCTCTCGTTCAGCGACTCGTCCTCCCGTGGCTTCAGGTCCACACACACTATCTTCTTCTCGAACATGCCTTCCCGGGGCCTCAGCGGGCCCCCCAGGCCCTCCCCGGCCGCCGCAGGGCCCAGCTCCTGGCTCAGCCGCTGGCTCTCCTCCAGGGACAACAGGCCGGGGCGGAGGTGGTGGAGCAGGGCCGGCATGTGGCTGTAACGGTCCAGGGGCTGGTGCTCGGCCCAGCGGCGCGCCGCGTCGTACACCTCTGCCTCAGAGTCTATGCCCAGGCGGTCGGAGCCCAGCAGGCTGCCCAGGGTACCTGGGTCCAGCAGCAGGAAGTCCTTCTGGCGGGCCACGCGTGGGAAGTGCTGGGCCACCAGCCTCAGAGAGGCCCTCAGGAGCAGCTGGTCGTGGTGGGAGCGGGCCAGAGAGTACATGCCCAGGCAGTTGTCCACAGACAGGTGTTCAAACAGGAACCTACGGACACACACAGATGTTTGAGGATGGAAAACCAGACAATAAAAGAAAGCTGGCTTTTTAAAATGCTATCAAAACTCTGTGGCAGTAACTGCATATGCTTCAGAGTATGAGCAGCATTCTGGACCGGGGAAAATACAACGGATCTATTTCAGGCAGCGCTGACTATATAGTTACCTGGAGCACAGGTCCTGCAGGGGCATCACTTGAAGCCGATTGGCCGCCACAAACAGGTCCTCAGCCGTGTCCAGGCAGAGCCCCGCCTCCCCAGTGTAGACGAACTGGATGACAGTCTCCATGACTGACGGCGTCACCTCCTCCAATCGGATCTCAGTGAGGCGGGACTCCACCAACGGGCTAGTGAACATGGCACGGAAATACGGGCTGACCGCTGCCAAGAGGACTCTGAAGAGAGGCAGAAGCACGACGTCATTCACATAAGGGTGAGATAGGGTGTGACTACAATGACTGCAGGAGACCAGAGTACTGAAACAGCAGTAGGCATCTAAGTGTGTGTAACATATTCCTTTGTGTGTAGCAACATGCACTGTCTGGATGTCTGTAGTACACTAGAATTGAAAGAAGGTCATTGACCCCACCTGTGACACATAAACCTCTTCCCCTCCACTAACAGAGTGACATCACACAGCTGCTGAGCATCCAGTAGCTGCTTCAACCCTGAGGGAGAGAAGTAAAAAGTGAGGCAATAGAGACTTACAGTACCAGTCAAATGTTTGGACACACCTACTCATTCAAGGGTTTTTCTTTATTTTTACTATTTTCTCATTTAGAATAATAGTGAAGACATTAAAACTATGAAATAACACATACGGAATCGTGTAACCAAAAAAGGGTTAAACAAATCAAAATATATTTTAGATTCTTCAAAGTAGCCATCCTTTGCCTTTGACAGCTTTGCACACTCTTGGCATTCTCTCAACCTGCTTCATGAGGTAATCACCTGGAATGCATTTCAATTTACAGGGATGCCTTGTTAAGTTTATTTGTGGAATTTATTTTTTCTTAATGCATTTGAGCCAATCAGTTGTGTTGTGACAAGGTAAATGTATGGGGTGGTATACAGAAGATGGTATTTTACCAAATAGGGCTAAGTCCATTTATGGCAAGAACAGCTCAAATAAGCTAAGAGAAACGACAGTCCATCATTACTTTAAGACATGAAGGTCAGTCAATAAAGAAAATGTCAAGTAACAGACACATCTCAACATCAACTGTTCAGAGGAGACTGTGTGAATCAGGCCTTCAAGGTTGAATTGTTGCAAAAAAAATGACTACTTAAAGGACACCAATAAGAAGAAAAGATTTGCTTGGGACAAGAAACATGAGCATGGACATTAAACCAGTGGAAATCCGTCCTTTGGTCTGATGAGCCCAAATGTGATTTTTGGTTCCAACCGCCGTGTCTTTGTGAGACACAGAGTAGGTGAACGGATGATCTCCGCATGTGTGGTTCCCACCGTGAACCGTGGAGCAGGTGGTGTGATGGTGTGGGGGTGCTTTGCTGGTGACAATGTGATTTATTTAGAATTCAAGACACACTTAACCAGTATGGCTACCACAGTATTCTGCAGCGATACGCCATCCCAACCTGGTTTGCACTTAGTGGGACTGTCATTTGTTTTTCAACAGGACAATGACCTAAAACACACCTCCAAGTTGTGTAAGGGCTATTTGACCAAGGAGAGTGATGGAGTGCTACATCAGATGACCTGGTCTCCACAATCACCTGACCTCAACCCAACTGAGATGGTTTAGGATGAGTTGGACCGCATAGTGAAGGAAAAGCAGCCAACAAGTACTCAGCATATGTGGGAACTCCTTCAAGACTGTTGGAAAAGCATTCCTCATGAAGCTGGTTGAGAGAATGCCAAGAGTGTGCAAAGCTGTCATCAAGGCAAAGGGTGGCTACTTTGAAGAATCTAAAATATATTTTGATTTGTATAACCCTTTTTTGGTTACTACATGATTCCATATGTGATATTTCATAGTTTTGATGTCTTCACTATTATTCTACAATGTAGAAAATAGTAATAAAATAAAGAAAAACCTTTGAATGAGTAGGTGTGTCCAAACTTTTGACAGGTACGTACGTACGTACGCACGCACGCACGCACACACACACACTACATGATGAGCTCTCTGAGTAACATGACTGATGCAATCATTTGGACGTTCCCATTCCACCATACCATGTGTGACGTAGTCTCCTAAAGGAGTGGTGCTGTCGTCGGGAAAGTCCTCTTCTTCAGAGTCGCTGTCCGAAAGGGGCTCCCCGCCCCCACTGTCACCGTCCTGCCAGGGCTGTGGCCGCCAGGTGATTGTTCCTCCACGGACTGCACTCATCTGGAAATAGTCAAGAGTTGACATAGATAAACAGGAATATCAGGAACCTTTAACAAAAAAACAACAACATTTCTGTCAAGGAGCCAGATACACAAGATGGTGGCCAGTTATAATTACAATTTGATGTAGATAGATATAGGTAATCTATCTAAGAGTAATTAGAGGGTCATGGTCAAGATCAACTTCAAAGCCCTTAATGAATCATATCCAACTCTAAGCTAAAGGCTGAATGAATGTCTTGCAAAGCTCTAAGGTACCATTCCCTATTCCTCTCTCTTATTGGGAAAATCAACAGGGTACATTCAGGAAGTGACACAAAATGATAACAATGTTGTTGACGTTACCTTCATTAAAGGGAGACTACCCTACTTGGTGGTCCTGTCCTGGGCTCTGATTGTGTGGATGTCACCAGGGGACAGACCGTTACTGTTAGCCGCTTCTCCTTTGGGCCCGATTGTCTGTAGTCAGTCAAAAAGGGAAGCTGACAGTTGACATCCGTGTGTCCCACCCTCCGATCCGCCTTGCCTGTCCTGGTTTGAGTGAGTACGGCCTCCAGTGTGGGGTGCAGCACGGCTCATGGTTCTCAGAACCACCATGCAGGCTATAACAACAGACCGCCCGGCGGCGGCTAGCTAACGTTTGTTAGCAACTGCTGAATGCAGCTCTCTGAAAATCATCCACCAAAGCACCCCTTTCTGTCTTATCAGGGGAATTAGTCAATCATGGCATAAAACACAAACATCTCAAACACATTACCGATGTAAAATAATATATAAAATACTGGTTTTATTGCCCCAGAGACCTGCCTGACTGTTGTCGGCCGCACAATTCACTTGTCTCCCTCTCTGAACCGCATTACCGCAATGCAATGGTTCCGCTAGTCTCATTGGCTAGCCTTTGAACTAGTGCACGGATGTGACGTTAAGTTTTGAACTCGCTCGTGTTCCTTATTTTATAACTAAAGCAAATGTAAACGATATTTTATGTTTTTTGACTTTATAAACACACAGTCAGTACATGAAATGTGTTACAAATGTTGTTCATATAGATTGTATTAATTGGTTGTCTTATTTGGTCTCGCCTCTATGTACCAACCTACTTCCGCATTGAAACATGGCGACTTGCATTGGAATGGTTGTTCGGCTTGGCACATTGAATGTCTTAAAACCTGTTTCAAGACACTTTACAAGGCAGGGAACGAAAGTATTTACCCCCAGCCGCTCCACACACGAGGTGCGAAGTAGTCTGTACGAACATGTCCGCGAGGGCTACAGTGACAAGCCAGACTTGGACATGCGACTTGTGTGCGAGGAGACTGACAAAGTCATTGCCAATGTGGAGACTCGGAAAGGGGATCTACGGGGAGCAGATGTCAGGGAGATTGTAAGTTTTTCTGTATATCCCATCTCACCACACACCATGTTGAATACTGTAGAGGTAGCCTAGTTACATGCACTTTGCATGCTCTCTTGACCATTAAGTCATTAAAGTGTATTTGATGTGCAAGCCTCTGCTTTTATATGCTATGTGTCATTTGCCTTGAAGTACATGCAGGTAGTGTAGCCTACTGCATTAGTATCAAGCACATTGCCTGACCTCTATAGGCCTACTTTAGAGGTGTGTTTCTGATGTAAATGTGTGCTGCAGGTGTGTGTTTGGCAGCAACTTGAGGCCGTGCGAAAGGAAATCTCACAGCTGGAGAAGCAGAAGAAAGTGATCAGTCATAGAGTTCGGGCTCTTGTGGTCAGTTGATATGTTGGCAATGATACCAATACCTGTGCTTCAAAACATTTTTTTATGTTATGATGAGATTATTTTGTGGAATTATTGTGATAAACATTTCCCTTCTCCACAGGATCAGAATGACAAGAAAGCCCTAGCTAATGTAAGTTCTGCCTTGCCTGCTGTGGCCTTACGGTATTTGCACTTAACATCAAGGCTGAACAGAAAGAATATCCTTTTGGAGTAAGTAGCCCCTTATTTTGTTCAGATTCCTGAGTTCAAGGAGGCTACGAAGGAGGGTCGGGAGATCCGTCATCGGCTGAGCCAGCTTTACCCCCGAGAGAGTGAGCTGGAGGAGGAGCACTATGGCCGAGCCCTGAGGCTGCCCAACACCACACACCCCGATGTGGTGAGAACACACACACACACACACACACACACACAGGTGTGAGGCAAATATATGTTGTTAGAGAATCATTCTGAGAGAGACCTATGCATAGACACAGACTTTCAACTATTGGAAGATAATTTTTTTGCATATCTGAAAAAATCTATAGTTTGGAATTAGTTTAATTTTCAACCCCCACCCCCCCTTTCAGCCAATTGGAGATGAGAGCCAAGCGAGAGTGGTGGAGCTGGTTGGACAGAAGCCAGGTGAGGAGGCGGAACACTACAGTTACATGCTGTCCTCATGAGCTCATCGACGTACTAAGTAGGGCAGTATTTGATATGCAGTTGTCTCTGACCTTTTTCATCAGAGTTTGACTTCAAACCCAGGGGACACCTAGAGATCGGGGAGGAGCTTGGTCTTATCAGACAGAGGTTAGACACACTGGTCTGCTCTCTGGCTTTTGTTCTCTCTTCCTCTTGTCTCTCTCTCCATACCCCTCTGTCTCATGTCACTCTGCTTACTCTCTCTCCTCACTGTTTATCGTCTTTGTTTCTCTTCATATCTTTCTCTTTATATCAAATTTTCTTCTCTCGCTCTCTCTCTCTCATTGTTCCTCAATACTATCTCTCTCTGTTCATTTTCATCAGTTGATCCTCCAGTCCCAGTATTCTTGGCAAAGGCCTACCGGTAAACACATAACTAAACCTCATCAACAGTGCGGCCAAACAACAGGGGCTCACCAGCGTTATCCTCTGGTATTGTTGTTAACAATATGTAGCCTAGGGCTTGTCATTAGTAAATGGGTGCTTAATATTGTATGAGTTGTTTCTTTGTCTATTAATTTTTTTTCCTATAGCAGATGGCCAGGGTCTTTGTTAGATTTTCAGATTAACAATCTTTTGTTTCTAATTTCCCCTTGAGATTAATGTCTTATCTTTATATATATTTTATTTTATTTTTTACTTAATTACCAACTCTCACCCTCTAATTTCCAGGTGAACAAAAAGCAGAGCAGTCGTAGGTAAAGTCAATAAAAATCTATCCGGTTTATTACAATTTGCAGCAGGGAGACACCTCCAGCACAGAAGCAGAGAAAATGTCTAACTGACCTGCACTGAGAAGGTCCTTATATCCTAATCAGCAGACAACTGTTCTGTAAACACCAGCCTGAGAGGCTTTTAGGAGGTCAAAAACAAAAGGCAGTGACTTTGTCAGCTGCTACAGAATCACACTGTTTCACAGAATACAATAATAATCAGTGTCCTCGGTCCTTGTATCTCCAGTCTAGAGTCATCAATCAGTATCAAGTAATTCAGAACATTCAGCTTCAAGCTTAGTGACCACCAACCTGCACCTTCAGTGTAACAAATAGAAGACTGGAAATCATGTGTATTACAGAAACTCCAAATATGCATAACATTGTCTAAATTAAATATGAACTTCAGCCATCTAAAATATTCCTAGTGGTTAGAGTGTTGGGCCAGTAACCGTAAAGGTTGCTGGATCGAATCCCCCAGCTGACAATGTAAAAATATTTTGTTCTGCCCTTGAACAAGGCAGTTAACCCACTGTTCCCCGGTAGGCCGTCATTGTAAATAAGAATTTGTTCTTAACTGACTTGCCTAGTTAAATAAAGGTTAAATCATGTGGTTTACTCCGATCTTCTCTCTGCAGGCGTCTAGCCCATGTCTCAGGTCATAGGTCATACTATCTAAGGGGAGCGGGGGCCAGACTCCAGTCTGCTCTACAGAACTTCGCCCTGGCAACACTGCAGCAGCGGGTGTGTAAGATACCCTTTGTTCGACTGTGTTATTAGGGAGAAGAGATTAATATATCTGCAAAATGTGTGATTATCATTTCAGACTCTGAGTGTTTAATAGTCACATGTACAAGGTTGCAGGTGTGATTGCAGGGTACAGTGAAAATCTTAGGTTTCGAGCTCCAACATGCTGGACTAAGTGAAATAAAAGAATTAAAAGGATCATAAAAACACAACAATAGAAATAGCACTATATACATCATAACAACTGTAGCAGTGATGAATAAATACATGTCTCCCTACTTTGAAAGCAAATCAGTTTTTTTTTCCTTCTCTCAGGGGTTTATACCTATGGTTGTGCCAGACATGCTGAAGGGGGCTGTATTTGTGAGTATCTGACTCTGTCCTTCATTTACATTACAGTATGCACTGCAGACATGAATGCATAACAATATTCAAATTGGAAAAAGAGAGTAAAGCATTCAGAGATTAAGGTGTGACGTGTGTGCCTAGTAGTGAACCAGTTTTCACAAGTAACATTTCTCCAAACTGACACGTTCTCTCTTTCCTTCTCTCTTTCTTTCTCCGGAGACTCTCTCACTCTATCTCTGTCTTCCTCTCTCATACATACAGGAGGGTTGTGGAATGCAGCCCCATGCCCACAGGTCTCAGGTGTACTCTCTGGACCCCACCTGCTTCCCTGACCTCAACCTGGCTGGCACAGGGGAGGTGGGCATAGCAGGTGAGGCCACGTACGAGTTAGGCTGTGATGGGGAGGTTGTGGGGTAAGGTCATCTGTGGGTGAGAATGGACAGGCCATGGAAAAACCTTAATGATTAGTAGTGATATACTAGTGTGCCGTTGTTGCTGTAACCAGAAAGTGTCCTTTTCTTTTCTAGGTTATTTTATGGACCATGCTGTTAACTGGAAGGACCTTCCTGTCAGGTGAGGCACTTTATTTGTAATACTGTACGTTTGGTTTGCTGACAACCCAGTGTAACATATACATGTACCCCCTATGTGTTTTTATTAGAGCTGAATGGACTGGTTTTTCCGTTGTAGGTCTGTGTGCAGTAGCACATGTTACAGGGCTGAGACGGACACAGGCAGAGAGACTTGGGGCCTTTACAGAGTACATCACTTCAACAAGGTAACAGGAAACAAAGCCAAATCATATAGAATCAACCAAGGACCAAGTTGTCCGCCATATTTGATGCATGGTGTTAAAGTACCCTTGTGTTCTCATCCTCTGCTGGTGTGTCTGTCCAGGTGGAGATGTTTGGTGTGACTGCAGATGAGACTGGGGAGGAGAGCTCTCAGATGCTGGAGGAGTTCCTGTCCCTGCAGAAGGAGATCTTCTCCTCCCTGGAGCTCCACTATAGGTCAGTGCTCCTCTCTGGCTCTCTGCATACACTCAATGTGGCTGGATAGATGCATAGCTTATGCTTTGAGTCATACACTACAGTGTATTTTGCCATTGGTACATGCTATAGCCATATATTTACATATAAATATATTATTTGTGCAAATACTCACACACAGTATTGATTTTACTCATTAAACCCTAGCAAGAGTGTTCCTGTAACCGCTGCGTTCTCTCTACCTGTAGAGTACTGGACATGCCCACCCAGGAGCTAGGTCGCCCAGCACACAGGAAGTACGACATTGAGGCTTGGATGCCAGGGAGGGACAGCTATGGCGAGGTGGGATTGATGGCACTACTATGATTGGTTAATCATATCCTGGATGGATATTGTTTTTGTTTGAAAATCATTTCCCATTATTGGTGTCGGTTTTGTTATCCAGGCTTGATGTTTTTGTTTCTCCATTGGCTTGCCTTAGATCTCCAGCGGGTCTAACTGTACAGACTACCAAAGCAGACGCCTCAATATCCTATATGAGGGGGAGGATGGTAGCCTACACTATGCTCATACGGTGAGACCAGGAAGGGTACATTCTTTATGTTGTGAGATTCAGTATTTCTGATGCACTAAATGTAATAGATTCTACAAGAACAGATGAACCATTTTCTAAGTGTTTTCAAATTTTTCTAAGTAGAAAATCTCTAATTATTTGTGTTCTGCTCTAGGTGAATGCCACAGCGTGTGCTATTCCCCGTACTATCATTGCTATATTGGAGACTCATCAGACCAAGGTAAGAGAGAACACCGACTGTATTCCCAATACTATTGATGAATACATTCACCCATCATGAAAAGAAGTGTCTCTGATAACATGCTACTCTCTATATCTCACTCACATGTCCATTTTCAGGAAGGGACAGTGTTAGTGCCTCGTGCCTTGCAGCCCTTCCTGGAGTTGGAGGTGATTGAAAAGCCCAAATACATTCCTTTGAAATACATCGGACCAAACCAGCCCAATCGCATGCCCCGCCCTGTCCCAAAGCCCAGATGACATCATGCACCAACACACTTGCATCAAGAGAACAACTGAAGCCTTTTCTATCTGCATGTTTACTTATTCTGTGTTGCTCTGCCATGTAAATATATTCATGTCATACTGTTTGTGAATGTGTGTCACGATGACACTATCATAAACTCTCCTGTTTTTGTCTGCAGAAGAATGAAACGGTATTAAATTAAACATAAATGTCAATTTCTCACAACTCATGTTGATCATTAAAACAATACAGGATCTGCAACCACACAGTAGGCTACCTTCAGAGAACACAGTTCCGCTCTAACACATCTAGACTCTTTTATATGTAAATATACTCAAAAACAACATATTATGGCAAATAAGTATTTCAGACCTGGTGGTTTTATTCATTGGATCCCTGTTTATGCCCCACATAGATGCAGTGCTTGCTCTGTCAGAAGCGTATCATTCACGAGAGGCAACACAGGGTCCATCATGTCCACTGCGTGGAAGTACTAGCACACTGGAATTACTGAGTGAAGCGGCACCAAACACAGCTGTAATGCCTGCATTCTTATCCTTAATGCTGGGAAATGGATTAGAATAGAATTGGTAATGAAGCCCAGAGGTATAATGTGCCCCTTCCAATAGTCAGAAAACACAGGCAAAGCTGTGGACAAAATGCTGTGCCCATTAGGCTGGGCATTACATGGACATTACATGTCATCAACTCTAAATGTGTAATTAACTGTGCTAATTAATTAAGCAATAAGGCCTGAGGAGGTGTATATGCATGATGCAAAGTGGAGTGCCTGGACACAGCCCTTAGCCATGGTATATTGGCCATATATCACAAATCCCCAATGTGCCTTATTGCCATTATAAACTGGTTACCAACTTAATTAGAGCAGTAAAAACAAATGTTTTGTCATACCCGTGGTATATGGTCTGATATACCATGGCTGTCAGCCAATCAGCATTCAGGGCTCGAATCACCCAGTTATAATAACACATAATTGAAATGTACACTCCTTGTTAAAAATAAAACAAATGTGTCTCCCGTCCCCTTCTTCACATAAAGCCTACAGCACGGCAGGTTATGTGTTGTAATACAAATCTGCTGCTGAGCCATGAGATTGAACACCAGAGTATTGGCGTTACCTCCGGTCAGATGTGGTCAACTCAGCTTGGTGCGAGCAATCCTCTCGTTATCACCGCGTTAGTTGTTACGCCTTGACGGGGCACCATCCTCCCGACCTGTCCTGCATCACCTGGCCCTTTGAGCCAAGCACACGCGCCTCTCAGCTCCTCAGCGGGTCCTCGCTCGACTTGATAATAAGGTCGCCGCATTATTATTTCAAGGTTATTTCCTTTTCTTTAAGGCCTTTATATTCAGATCCTATGGGAGTTCTTATTTTCACGGCGTTGCTTTGGACCTTCAGTGGAGGTAAGGAAAATCAGGGATTCATTTGTAAGGCTGCTGATCAATCAGTGTATGAGCCTATCCAGTGTTAGATAACGCGTATGTTAGCCGAGTCCATAGCCTGCCTGTTCTAACAGCCTATAGGCATTTTAGTTATAGCTTTGCTTGGGACATTAGCTAAAACGTGTGATTGTAGGCTATTGAGTGCAGTTAAGCGGAATGTTTATGCTATTTAGAGCATGTTTATATTTTGATAATGTAGCCTATAAATAAAAACTGAGGGCATAATGGATTGTGCGACAATTCAACCAAAATGACAAAAGTACAAAAAGGTAAATTGGTAGATTTTAAGATTTAGGATCAAGATCGACTTATTACATAATTTGTTTAGAGCGCACCTTATCCGGTCGGTCACTAACGCTAAATCTGTCCGTAGCCTATCCAGAAAGCGAGTTAGGTAGGCTATACAGTTTCCCCTGTGATTGTCTACATATTGATTGCTATCGCATGTGTGTGTATTGGAAATACTCTTATGTAAAGGTGACATAATAAATCAAGTCTATTTCTACATCATCCTAAATGTGAATTATGTTGTCGCGCACGACAGGTGACGAAAACAGTGCACGTGCGCTCATGTAACTGTTAAACCTAAATGTTTTACAACCATGTCCTGTTTGAATATCCAAATATTGACCCGATGACCATGGTTTGATGTGAGCAGTTTTGTATCAGTGTCAGGGAGTGTTTTGGGAGTAAAGATGTATGGATGTAATGTTGTGAGAACGGGAGGGTAGGCGTTCTCACATGTATTATATAACAGTGTTATATGAAAATATAACTGAGCTTAAGGCTAATGCTCTGTGCATAGTGCGCACTGTGTATAGGTGTTAAAGTCACCTATGTGTGTGTGAACATACAGACCCAAATCTCCTTGCCAATTGCCTGTGTGTATACAGAGGGTGACCGGAGGCCTGCCAAGCCAATCAACATGGGATTGCAGCTTTAAAGGATCTGTGTCCCAGTTTAGGAAGAAACACTCTCTCTCTCCCACACAACTAACTAACAGCCCCGTTACCATTGACCTCCATTGTCAATTACCAATTGATTCATGCACCACTGGAATAGCTTTATTGACACAGAGAAAAAGGCAGTAGCTTTAATGGGATATGTCAGGGGTTCAGTGACTCAGTCGTTTTTAGCGCTTGTGTAAAATTCATTGGACTCCCTGTGAAGCTGTGAACTAATAACATGGAGATTTCCACTTCATCCTTGAGGGAGGATTACAAGGTCCTTTTCTGTCCAGTTAGCTGCTTGGCATGTGACTGTCTTGGTCTTAAAAATAGATCCTGCTACTTTTAGGCCAAACAATTCAATTACTTTGTTTTTATTCCTGGCAATGTTCAATCACCTCACTATGTATACAGTTGAAGTCGGACGTTTACATAGACATTAGCCAAATACATTTAAACTCAGTTTTTCCCAATTCCTGACATTTAATCTTAGTAAAAATTCCCTGTCTTAGGTCAGTTAGGATCACCACTTTATTTTAAGAATGTGAAATGTCAGAATAATATTAGAGAGAATTATTTATTTCAGCTTGTATTTCTTTCATCACATTCCCAGTGGGTCAGAAGTTTACATACACTCAATTAGTATTTGGTAGCATTGTCTTTAAATTGTTTAACTTGGGTCAAACGTTTCGGGTAGTCTTCCACAATCTTCCCACACTAAGTTGGGTGAATTTTGGCCCATTCCTCCTGACAGCTGGTGCAACTGAGTCAGGTTTGTAGGCCTCCTTGCTCACACACACCTTTTCAGTTCTGCCCACAAATTTTCTATAGGATTGAGGTCAGGGCTTTGTGACTTTGTTGTCTTTGAGACATTTTGCCACAACTTTGGAAGTATGCTTGGGATCATTGTCCATTTGGAAGACCCATTTGCAACCAAGCTTTAACTTCCTGACTGATATCTTGAGATGTTGCTTCAATATATCCACATAGTTATCCCCCCTCATGATGCCATCTATTTTGTGAAGTGCACCAGTCCCTCCTGCAGCAAAGCACCCCCACAACATGATGCTGCCACCCCGGTGCTTCACAGTTGGGATGGTGTTCTTCGGCTTGCAAGCCTCCCCTCTTTTCCTCCAAACATAACAATGGTCATTATGGTCAAACAGTTCTATTTTTGTTTAATCAGACCAGAGGACATTTCTCCAAAAAGTACGATCTTTGTCCTCATGTACAGTTGCAAACCGTAGTCTGGCTTTTTTATGGCGGTTTTGGAGCAGTGGCTTCTTCCTTGCTGAGCGGCCTTTTAGGTTATGTCAATATAGGACTCGTTTTACTGTGGATATAGATACTTTTGTACCTGTTTCCTCCAGCATCTTCACAAGGTCCTTTGCTGTTGTTCTGGGATTGATTTGCACTTTTCGCACCAAAGTACGTTTATCTCTAGGAGACAGAACTCGTCTCCTTCCTGAGCGGTATGATGGCTGCGTGGTCCCATGGTGTTAAAACTTGCGTACTATTGTTTGTACAGATGAACGCGGTACCTTCAGGCGTTTGGAAATTGCTCCCAAGGAGGAACCAGACTTGTGGAGGTCTACAATTTTTTTCTGAGGTCTTGGCTGAGTTCTTTTGATTTTCCCATGACGTCAAGCAAAGAGGCACTGAGTTTGAAGGTAGGCCTTGAAAAATATATCCACAGGTACACCTCCAATTGACTCAAATGATGTCAATTAGCCTATCAGAAGCTTCTAAAGCCATAACATAATTTTCTGGAATTTTCCAAGCTGTTTAAAGGCACAGTCAACGTAGTGTATGTAAACTTCTGACCCACTGGAATTGTGATACAGTGAATTACAAGTGAAATAATCTGTCTGTAAACAATTGTTGGAAAAATTACTTGTGTCATGTACAAAGTAGATGTCCTAACCGCCTTTCCAAAACTATAGTTTGTTAACAAGAAATTTGTGGAGTGGTCGAAAAACGTGTTTTAAGGACTCCAAGCTAAGTGTATGTAAACATCCGACTTCAACTGTACATTTAAAAACATGAACATGTAGTGTGTGTGTGTGAGTCTATCAGTTCCACATACATGTCAGTACATACACACAACAAGTAGGTCACATGGGGGAGAGGTGTTGTGCTGTGAGGTGTTGCTTTATTTGTTTTTTGAAAGCAGGTTTGCTGTTCTCTTGCTCTGTATGAGATGGAAGGGAGTTCCATGCACTCATGACTCTGTATAATACTGTACGTTTCCTTGAATTTGTTCTGGACCTGGGGACTGTGAAACGACCCCTGGTGGCATGTCTAGTGGGGTAAGTGTGTGTGTCAGCGTTGTGTGGAAGTTCACTATGCAAACAATTTGGTATTTACAACACATGAGTGTTTCTTATAAAACAAGAAGTGATGCAGTCAGTCTTTCCTCAACTCTTAGCCAAGAGAGACTGGCGTGCATAGTATTAATATTAGCCCTCTGATTACAATGAAGAGCAAGACGTGCTGCTCTGTTCTGGACCAGCTGCAGCCTAACTAGGTCTTCCTTTACAGCACTTGACCATATAACAACAATCAAGATAAGATAAAACTAGAGCCTGCAAAAATTTCTTTGTGGAGTGTGATGTCAAAAAAGCAGAGCATTTCTTTATTACGGACAGACCTCTCCTCATCTTTACAGCCATTGAATCTATATGTTTTGACTATGATAGGTTACAATCTAAGGTAACACCAAATAATTTTGTCTCCTCAACTTGTTCAACAGCCACACCATTCATTACCAGATTCAGCTGAGGTCTATAACTTAGGGATTGATTTGTACTAAATACAATGCTTTTAGATTTAGAGATGTTCAGGACCCGTTTATTACTGGCCACCAGGGGTGAAGGTATATTTTATTTCTTACAGGTACGGGACACCGAAGTCCTCACACACATTTTGTTTTTGCTCCAAAAATGACAGGGACAAACAGATCAATTAAAACAATGTTATCTGATCCATATAATCGGCCTACGAAAAGGGGAGACACAAATACAATATGACGTCCAATGTCTGTACAGACAGGAGTAAGCTAATTAGGATACATCATTTTGGCAATTTAATTAAATTTACTTTAAGGAAAGCTTAGCTCCACCAGCCTTATGGACAGGCCACCTATGCCTTTTAATGTGGCATAAACACAACTAGGCATGATGTTTTCATCTGATTGTCAAACAATCACTTAACAAAGGTGCTCCGGTAGGCTACCCGCGCATTCACTCACAAAATCATTTCAGCATCCAAACCCCAAAAAGTGCACCGTGCACCGCAATTTGATGAATGGAAAGAGACAGTTGTTACAAAACACCTACCTGGAGTGTAATTAAATTCTGTGATTGTCATTAGGCCTATGCTTGTAGCCTGAATTGATGCATCCACTCTTGTCCACGCACACCTCGGTCTCGGCCACTCATCTGCGCCTTGACAAAACGTACTGTTCTCCTCAAACCACAGCACAATTTGGAGGTATACCACCCGGTTTCCACTCAATTCGCTAATTTGTCATGCGGCTGATATGCAGTAATGTTAAATAATTGTGTAATAGCCTATAGTTTTTTGGGCATGTTTTGTTAAGTGAGATAGGCTCACGTTTTACCGGTAGGCATACCCTCACTATTTATTTTACTGGGATGTTGTACTTCCTTACTTTCACTCCTGCTGGCCACCCATTCCAAAACTGACTGCAAGTCTTTGTTAAGGGTTTATGTGACTTCATTAGCTGTGGTTGCTGATGCGTATATGGTCGAATCATCAGCCTACATGGACACACATGCTTTGTTTAATGCCACCGGCAGGTCATTGGTAAAAATAAAAAAGAGTAGAGGGCCTAGAGAGCTGCCCTGCGGTACACCACACTTTACATGTTTGACATTAGAGAAGCTTCCATTAAAGAAAACACTCTGAATTCTATTAGATAGATAACCATGAATCCATGATATGGTGGTGGAAAAGCCATAACACATATGTTTTTTTAACAACCGGTTATAGTCAATAATACACTATATATACAAAAGTATGTGGACACCCCTTCAAATTAGTGGATTCAACTATTTCAGCCACAGCTGTTGCTGACAGGTGTATAAAATTGAGCACACAGCTACGCAATCTCCATGGACAAACATTGGCAGTAGAATGACCTTACATGTTGAAAGTCACTGAGCTTTTTAGTATTTGTCATAGGATGCCACCTTTCCAACAAGTCAGTTTGTCAAATTTCTGCCCTGCTATAGCTTCCCCGGTCAACTGTAAGTGCTGTTATTGTGAATTGGAAATGTCTAGGAACCACAACACCTCAGCCGCGAAGTGGTAGGCCACATAAGCTCACAGAAAGGGACCGCCTAGTGCTGAAGCGCATAGTGCGTAAAAATCGTCTGTCCTTGGTTGCAACACTCACTAATGAGTTCCAAACTGCCTCTGGAAGCAACGACAGCACAAGAACTGTTTGTCGGGAGCTTCATCAAATCGGTTTCCATGGCCAAGCAGCTGCATACAAGCCTAAGATCACCATGCGCAATGCCAAGTGTTGGCTGGAGTGATTTAAAGCTCCCCATCATTTGACTCTGGAGCAGTGGAAACGTGTTCTGTGGAGTGATGAATCACACTTCACCATCTGGATGTCTAATGGACTAATCTGGGTTTGGAGGATGACAGGAGACGCTACCTGCCCCAATGCACAGTGCCAACTGCAAAGTTTGTTGGAGGAGGAATAATGGTCTGGAGCTGTTTTTCATGGTTCGAGCTAGGCCCATTGGTTCCAGTGAAGGGAAATCTTAACGCTACAGCACACAATGACATTCTAGACGATTCTGTGCTTCCAACTTTGTGGTAACAGTTTGGGGAAGGCTCTCACCTGTTTCAGCGTGACAATGCCCCTTGCACAAAGCGAGATCCATACGAGATCGGTGTGGAAGAACTTGACTGGCCTGCACAGAGCCCTGACCTCAACCCCATCGAACACCTTTGGGATCAATTGGAACGCAAACTGAGAGCCAGGCCAAATCGGCCAACATCAGTGTCCGACCTCATTAATGCTCTTGTGGCTGAATGGAAGCAAGTCCTGTTACGAATTTGCAAAATGTACAATAGGTTACAAATTTGCAAAATGTACATTATGTTACGGCCTTCCCTGTAGCTCAGTTGGTAGAGCATGGTGTTTTCAACGCCAGGGTTGTGGGTTCGATTCCCACGGGGGGCCAAGTACGAAAAAAAAAAAATGTATGGAATGAAAAAAATGAAATGTATGCATTCACTACTGTAAGTTGCTCTGGATAAGAGCGTCTGCTAAATGACTAAAATGTAAAAAAAATGTAAATGTTACAAATTTGCTCAATGTATGATATGTTACAAATTCTAGCTAGGTGGCTAATGTTAGCTAGGCTAGCGGTTAGGGATACATTTAGGAGTTAAATTAAAGGGTTAAGGTTAGGGTTAGGGGAAGGGTTAGCTATAAGGGTTAAGGTTAGTGTTTGGTGGAAGGGTTAGCTAACATGCTAAGTAGTTGCAAAGTAGCTAAAAAGTAGTAGAAAGTTGCTAATTAGCTAAAATGCTAAAGTTGTCCATGATGAGATTTTAACTCGCAACCAGCCACCCTACTTAAGTAGCCATCTGTCTTATGTAACCATACCAAACGTAACATATCATACGAATTTGAGTGTCCCGGATTTACAGTTATTATGTTACGTCTAGTCTATGAGACCAGGCTGGGCAGCAAGCTGATAAGTCTGATGTTTGAACCAGTAAAGGCAGCTTTACCACTATTGGGTAGTGGAATGACCACTGCTTCCTAACTTTCAAACTTACAATACTTTTCTTTCATTATACATTTTTTTATGCATGAATACGATGGCTCACTGTTCGTTGTTGGCATTTCTTGCCTAAATTTGCCCACTTTGCCGATTTAAATAATTGGCAACGTCAGATGGTTTTGTGATGAATAAGCAATCTGTTTTTTTATATCATTTATCTTGGCTTCATAATACAGTTTCTTCTTTTTTTGTTGAGTTTAGTCACATCATTTTTCAATTTGCAGTAAATCAGCCAGTCAGATGTGAAGCCAGACTTATTAGCCACTCATTTTGCCCCATCTCTTTCAACCATACAGTTTTTCAATTCCTCATCAAACCATGGAGCCTAAAAAGGTCTAACAGTCAATTTCTTAGCAGGTGCAGGTTTATCAATAATTGGAAGAATCAATTTCATAAATTCATAAAGTACAGGATGATCCTTATTAATCACATCAGCCCAAGAAATATTTTTAACATCATCCGCATAAGAGTCATAGCACAATATTTTGTATGATCTCTTATACACTATTTTAGTCCCAGCTCTTTGTAACTTTGTCTTTCCTGGATATAGCCACTATATTGTCATCACTGCATCCAATGGGTACGGTATTAGTAAAAATGTGATCAATACATGTGGATGATGTTGTTCCTGTAATGTTTGTAAACACCCTGGTAGGTTGATTAAAAACCTGAACCAGATTACAGGCACTGGTTACAGTGAGAAGCTTCCTCTTGAGCGGACAGCTTGATGAAAACCAGACAATATTCATGTCCCTAAGAAAGTAGATCTCTCTGTTTACATCACATACACTATCAAGCATTTCATACACATTTTTTAGATACTGATTGTTAGCACTTGGTGGCCTATAGCAACACCCCAAAAGAATAGGCTTTAGATGAGGCAGGTGAACCTGCAACCACAACACTTCAATAACACTTTACATGAGATCTTCTCTGAGCATTACAAGGATATGGCTCTGAATATATACAGCAACACCTCCCCATAAGCATTCCTGTCTTTTCTATAGATGTTATATCTTCATATTGCTACTGCTGTATCATCAAAATAATGATCTAATTGAGTCTCAGAAATGGCTGTATGCGCTTATACAGTATGTGAATGTTATCTGATGTGAGCAAGTTATTGATTTCATGAACCTTATATCTAAGGCTACATATATTAATATGGGCTAATGTCAGCCCATTCCTGGGTATCTTATCAGAGATACACATAATATGTAAAAGAGCAAACAAAGAGAAAAAAACTAACATTCAGCAGACCATTAATCAATTGGTGTGTTATTGTTGGCAAAATATGCAATTATTTGGAAAGACTACATTTCTTTCTCTCTCTCTCTCTAGTGGGATGCCTTCCTCTATCCCCCTCTCTACAGGTTGGAAAGGTCAGAGACAAAGCGTTTATGTTATCGCTCAGATTTTTTTTATGAGTGTATTACAACACTGCTAACATATTATGGTAATTGATATTGATGCTGCAATAGCTATTTGACTGTGTCCGAATATGCTCTGTGTGCATGTGTTTGTTTGTGTGCGTGTGCCCTCAGGTTGCTGACTGTATTCAGGACTCTCTGAAGAGTAACGGCGGTATGCCACATTCTGGCTGTGACAAACGGAAAACAGGTGACAGCGCCTACCTTATCTCTTATCTGACATAACCTCCCTCAGCTGCACAAACGCACTAGGTCACACAGTGCACTTTTCACCTGTATTCACTATGACATTGTAATGCGTCAACATTTTGATTTAGTTTATCATGACGATGGAATCATTACTTACTGTTCGTGAGGAATACCCTTTACATTTGACTATAGTGCTGTTCATTATTTCATCAATTTAATCAATCTTCCATTACAAATATTCACAGAAACACAGGTCACTCAGGCAGATAGGTATGATTATGTGTATTTTGATAAGATGGACATGGTCAGTGTTGAGCAACCAGTGTTGTGTTGTGTTGTGCAGATGATGCTGTCAACAGGCACCAGGGTCTCCTGAGAGAGCTGCAGGAGCTGGCCCAGAAGGGTCAGTCTGACTACGGTTATTAGCTAATACTTTACTAGTGAAGTACCCAGGGACGGGCTGGGATCAGAAATTGGTACACAGTGATATGGAATATCAAAACAAACGTACTTATTAAGTGAATCAGTGTAATCGTTGCAATAGCTTTGCTATGCTATGTTGGTTTTAGAGTCAGGTAATTATACATGTAAATAACTGTGAGCGGACCAAGTCATTTGGTGTCACTCTAAAGCAGAAAGGTGGAATAAACGAGTCAGGAGTAGGTTTTCTTGATTCAACACAGTTCTCTGAGGGATTTCTGACAATACAAACACTCTAACACAGTCAATGAGAATCTCCAAAGGAACAACATACATCTTCTTCTTTATATGACACAGCATCACATTACGATTATCTTCAAACTATAACAACAATCACATATTCGTCACCGTCTTAATGGATCTTCTTGGATAGCACCTCTCTCTCAGTAGCCATTCTCCAGAGATAGTTTATGTTCCATCCTCTCTCTTGTAGGGGAAAGAGAATATCTCATTAGTACCGTCAGCTGTGCTTAATTGACTCTGGTTACCTTGTCTCACATGCCTTGTTGGGCTACTATCCGTGAGCCCAGCCTGCCCTCTGGTGGTCCTTCCACATAACATGTAAATCAAGATAAAATCTTTTTAAACATGTTTTGTTGTACTTGTTGTAATATGCTTTGAATTGTACAGTAACTATCTACTTCAATTCACTTTATTCTTACAGAGAGGGAAAAAGAGAGAGAGTATGGGAGGGAGAACGAGAGATATGAGGAGAACCAGGCTGAGGGAGAGAGGGACAGAGAAGGGAGGAAGGAGGAGCAGAATGATGACAAGAAGGAGACTGAGAAAGAAGAACTGAGAGAGAAAGAGACGAAGGCAGAAGGGGTAGAGGAGGAGGAGAAGGTGGAGATGAAGGACAGAACAAATGAGGAGATAAGGGAAGAGCCCAGACTGGAGGAGAAAAGGGGGGATGAGGAAGAGAGCGCCAAAGAGCTGGAGGAGCTCCTCGCAAAGGAGATAACGAAAATAGGAGAGGAGGAAAAAGAGGACAGGGAGCTTGAGGAGCTGCTCAAGGAGCTGAAGAAGAAAAGGTACGAGTCGGTGAAGGAGAAAGAGCTCCAGAGAGGGTCAGAAGCAGAGGAGAATAGGAAGAGGGATGAGGAGGAGGAGCAGAAAAAGGGAGAGAAAGAGCAGCTAGATATTCTTGAGAAGGAAGAGAGGAAACGCAGCGAGGAGAGGAAGAACAACGAGGTGGAGCTGCTGGTGGAGAAAGGGAAGGTGGAACGGGAGCTCAAAGAGCTGCTGGAGGAACAGGACAGCATGAAGAATGTGGAGAAGGAGAAAGAGAGGGAGGAAAAACAGGAGGAACTGGAGGAGCTCCTCAAAAAGATGAAACGCGTACAAGAGGAGGAGGAGCAAGAAGAGGAGGAGAGGAAGATTGGGAATGCCGGGGATGAGGCGAAAGTGGACAAAGAGAGCCAGAAGGAGGGAGAGATTCACAAGGAATTGGAGAAGGTGAAAGAAAGAGAGAGTGAGAAGGTGGTTAAGGAGCCTCAGCAGAAGAGAGTGATGGAGAAAGCGAGTGATGAGTCGACCCGTCAGTTTGAAAAGGAGAGGAACAGGGACGATGATGATGATGACGACGATGATGAAGAAGCAGACGAGGAAGATGAAGATGAAAACAATGAGGATTGGGAAGAGGAGGAGGAGGATGAGGACAAAAAGGAGAATGTTGAGGAGGATGAAGGAGAGGTAAGTGGGCGAGAGTCAACAAGATTTAGCACAACTGAGCTTGTAAAGTTGATATTGTAATGTTAATAGACTATGTCTGTGTGTGTGTGTGTGTGTGTGTGTGTGTGTGCGTGTGTGTGTGCGTGTGTGTGTGTGCGTGTGTGCGCACCTAACACACTGTCTGACCTGTTCTGTGTGCCTACAGGAGCTTCTGGAGATTGAGGCAGAGCTGCGAAAAGTGGCTGCAGAGCTTCGGGAGCTTCACAGGAGTCATTAAGTTCTAAATTCACACACACACACACACACACACACACACACACACACACACACACACACACACCACACACACACACACACACACACACAGAAAGACAAACAACACAAAACAGACAAATAATGACACAATGCAGCTCTCTCTCTCTCATGCTATCACACACAGCAACACACACAACTAACATACTTAGTAACATGGTATAGTCATAATGCTTTTGATGGGATGTACTTCTGTAAGTAGTTGCATTTTAGTATAAGCATACAGGTACACTTCTCCCCATCCCCTAACTCTCATATTGCATTCAGAGATTGCAAGTTCTTCAGATGTCAGTCTTTCTGTGTGCTGCCATTATCAAAGATTGTTTAGTAGGCAAGATGTACAACCTTGCAAAGCTATAGTTAGTCTACATCTCATGATACTTGGGAAAGAGGTTTCCTTTACGATATGTCTCGTGTGTATATTTTGTGCAATAATTAAAAATCAGTGTGTGGGATTTGTTACGGTCATTGTGGCGTTTAATGTAAGCAATGTATCACTGTCATTTGTAATATTGACATTTCGATTTCTATGATTGATTTCCATGTGAATGTCAACAAAATGTGAGGATTGTGCTATCTGGCTAATGCACTGTTAATAGCAGACTGTTAATGAAGAACTGGGGTAACACTCCAGGAGAATCTTAATTGCAAAATCTTTGCGTCCTCTCCTCGCCTCCTTTTCAAAACTCATTGGAAGAGAAGACCAGAGGGGAGGGACATCTGGCTTTCTCATCCAATGGGTTTTGAGAAGGAGATGAGGATGTGAGGAGTATTCAACTGAGATCTTCCCTCAGAAAGAACTGAGGGACCACAGAAACCTCTTTAGTATTGATGTACACTACCGTTCAAAAGTTTGGGGTCACTTAGAAATGTCCTTGTTTTCCATGAAAACAAATTAGTTGCAAAATTAATAAGAAATATAATGATATAATAATTGTATCCTTCAAACTTTGCTTTCGTCAAATAATCCTCCATTTGCAGCAATTACAGTCTTGCAGACCTTTGGCATTCCAGTTGTCAATTTGTTGAGGTAATCTGAAGAGATTTCTCCCCATTCTTCCTGAAGCACCTCCCACAAGTTGGATAGGCTTGATGAGCACTTCTTACGTACCATACGGTCAAGCTGCTCCCACATCAGCTCAATAGGGTTGAGATCCGGTGACTGTGCTGGCCACTCCATTATAGACAGAATACCAGCTGACTGCTTCTTCCCTAAATAGTTCTTGCATAGTTTGGAGCTGTGCTTTGGGTCATTGTCCTGTTGTAAGAGGAAATTGGCTCCAATTAAGAGCCGTCCACAGGGTATGGCATGGCGTTGCAAAATGGAGTGATAACCTTGCTTCTTCAAGATCCCTTTTACCCTGTACAAATCCCTAACTTTACCACCACCAAAACACTTCCAGACCATCACATTGCCTCCATCATGCTTGACAGATGGCGTCAAGCACTCCTCCAGCATCTTTTCATTTTTGATCCGAACACCTCAAACTTAGATTTGTCTGTCCATAACACTTTTTTCCAATCTTCCTCTGTCCAGTGTCTGTGTTCTTTTGCCCATCTTAATCTTTTCTTTTTATTGGCCAGTCTGAGATATGGCTTTTTCTTTGCAACTTTGCCTAGAAGGCCAGCATCCCGGAGTTGCGTCTCCACTGTTGATGTTGAGACTGGTGTTTTGCGGGTACTATTTAATTAAGCTGCCAGTTGAGGACTTGTGAGGCGTCTGTTTCTCAAACTAGACACTGTAATGTACTTGTCCTCTTGCTCAGTTGTGCACCGGGGCCTCCCACTCCTCTTTCTATTCTGGTTAGAGACTTGGAATAGCATGGAATAGCCTTCAATTCTCAGAACAAGAATAGACTGACGAGTTTCAGAAGAAAGGTCTTTGTTTCTGGCCATTTTGAGCCTGTAATCGAACCCACAAATGCTGATACTCCAGATACTCAACTAGTCTAAAGAAGGCCAGTTTTATTGCTTCTTTAATCAGAACACCAGTTTTCAGCTGTGCTAACATAATTGCAAAAGGGTTTTCTAATGATCAATTAGCCTTTTAAAATTATAAACTTGGATTAGCTAACACAACATGCCATTGGAACACAGGAGTGATGGTTGCTGATAATGGGCCTCTGTACGCCTATGTAGATATTCCATAAAAAATCAGCCGTTTCCAGCTACAATAGTCATTTACAACATTAACAATGTCTACACTGTATCAATGTCTACACTGTATTTCTGATCAATTTGATGTTATTTGAATGGACAAAAAAGTAGCTTTTCTTTCAAAAACAAGGACATTTCTAAGTAACCCCAAACTTTTGAACGGTAGTGTATTTCCTATGCTGTAACAGAACAAGGGTCAAAACATAATGATATAAAATAATGTTATTTTAATCTTTAATAAGATGAGCATGATTGTTCCTTTAGTTCTTTTTGTTTGTAGATTGGGTCACCCAGGTGGTCAAAAGTAATAGTAATAGAAATAGAATGAATGGGAATGTCCGTTCTAATAATGCTATTTCTATGGTCAGGGTGGTGCCCCAGCTCTTCTCCCAGCTTTGCACTCTTATCTTAACTAGCCAAGGAAGTCTAAAGAGAGGCGCGACTACACTAAAGCCATTTCTAGAAATTTGATCATAATAAACAATGACTGTTCTAAAACGTTGTTTTTAAGTTGGTAAGATATTGATATTCATCGTCATCATTTTTCATAGTTTGTGATCTCCACTGTTACGCAGCCATGTTGGAATAAGAAATGTTAGGAATCCCCCACATGTTTAATCAATATAAGTGCATTATGTGCTACAAAGTTGCATGGTTGATAACATAGGTGGAGGAACAACAATAACTGCAATACAAGAATGAGAATAAGAAGTCAGCTTATTAAAACCTATAAAGCTATAACAATGTACATATTAAAAACAAATGATGATGATTTTCTGTAAATGTACTTTATGTCATTAAAATGCATCATAAATAGACTTTTAAATATAAACACTCCTTTTCTATCTAACATTAATTTACAATTATAAACTGGGTGGTTTGAGCCCTGAATGCTGATTGGCTGACAGCCGTGGTATATCAGACCATATACCACGGGTATGACAAAACATTTATTTTTACTGCTCTAATTTTGTTGGTAACCAGTTTATAATAGCAATAAGGCACCTTGGGGGTTTGGGGTACATGGCCAATATACCACTACTAAGGGCTGTATCCAGGCACTCCGCAACTTAGCTGTGGCAACAGCCCTTAGCCGTGGCACATTGGCCATATACCACACCCCCTCGGGCCTTATTGCTTAACTATATAATACTGGTAACTGTTGGCACTCATATAAAACGAATATAAAACACATCAACACCATGTAAGAAGTCAAACAGGCTACTCACTAGGTGTTGTGAGATTTACTCAAGAATGTATACCATTTCAACATTTAGAAATGTATTTACCAAATGAATTTTACCAGCAAAGGGTTGTGGATTGTAAGTGGGATGTAAAGGACAAATTAGTGGAGGTCAACATTTGTAATTGTACTGGCCCAATCAGAGTCCTGCATCTGTGCCTACTGTGTCTTATATGCTACATGTCAATCAATAAAAGCACAGTGTATAATATTTCTCAATCATTGTTACTTCTATAATAGTAGTGGTTGGTTGTCTTCATTGACTGATCACAGTCTCTGTATATTCCTTTCAAAATCCTGGCACCTATGTGACTGTAAGAAGGGGTGACTCAGACCCAGTTTATGAGATATATTTAAAGGCAACCATTGTCAATTTGGTGTCCTACTTCCCGGGTCTTTCTGGATGTATCAGAGAGGATGAGCCAGGTCAGGGTCAAGGGTCAACAGTGAACCCGTGTCGGAGTTCAGAGTTCAGCCTGGGGGGCTGAGGGAGCAAGAGGACATGTTGCCTGGGGGACTTCCAGTTCCCGGGGGTCCAATACTGACTCAATGTGACTGAGGAGGGAGGAGAATAACTGAGGCACTCCCTCATAGCCTGGAAGAGGGGGATGGAAAGATATGGGTGATGAGAGATAGAGAGAGAACATAGCATTGAGTAAGAGTGAGCAAGAGTGAAAGTGTAACATGGAAGCAAATACAGCAGTATAAAGTTACTTTCAGGACTGTAAGTCGCTCTGGATAAGAACGTCTGTTAATGACCTAAATGCATAATGTAAATGAAAGATGGAAAAGCCCAGTGACCTGGGAAGATGCTGATGTTGATGATAGTGAGGGTGTGTGTGTCGATGCTGACGATGACGTCCACCCCGAACAGAGCCATGCCCAGCTCTGCCCTCAGATCCCTCACTGGGGCCAACATGGCCTCACCACTGGGGGGAGGCAACCTCAGCACCTTCTCATCCAGCTGAGACACAACACCACAGGACACAGGACAGATGATCAGTTCATCTGTTCAGGGTCCGTATTCACAAAGTGTCTCAGAGTAGGATTGCTGATCTAGGATCAAGTCCCCCTGTCTATGTGATCTTATTCTTTATGATCTAAAAAACCGAACAGATCCTAGGCCAGCAATACTACTTTGAGATGCTTTATGAATGCGGCCCTGGATAGCACAAGACCTATTGTAGACGGTGGGTCAAGTAGAACAGGGTAAAACAAATTTAATTCAATTGTACAGGAATCAGTACCAGTGAATCAAATTGAACATAGTTGATTGCAGTGGTGTAAAGTACTTAAGTAAAAATACTTTAAAGTAGTACTTAAGTCTTTTTTTTGGGGTATCTGTACTTTACTTTACTATTTATATTTTTGACAACTTTTACTTCACTACATTCCTATAGAAAATATTGTACTTTGTACTCCATACATTTTCCCTGACAACCAAAGTCCTCATTACATTTTGAATGCTTAGCAGAACAGGAAAATGGTTAAATTGACGCACTTATCAAGAGAACATGTGGTCATCCCTACTGCCTCTGGCCTGGCGACTCACTAAACACAAATGCATCTTTTGTAAATAATGTCTCAGTGTTGGAGTGTGCCCTTGGCTATCCGTACATTTTAAAAACAAGAAAATGGTGCTGTCTGCTTTGCTTAATATAAGGAATTAAAAATTATTTATACTTTTACTTCTACTTTTGATACTTAAGTATATTTTAGCAATTACATTTACTTTTGATCCTTAAGTATATTTAAAATCAAATACTTTTAGACTTTTACTCAAGTAATATTTTACTGGGTGACTTTCACTTTTACTTTAATAACTTTCTTTTAAGGTATCTATACTTTTACTCAAGTATGACAATTGGGTACTTTTTCCACCACTGGTTGATTGTCAAAGTGGAGGTTGTACTAACTGCAGTGAGGTTGGAGAGGACTCTGGCTTGGACACCTCGTGGCTGTTGAAACAGATTGTCTTCCTCTCTGGAGTCACAAAACACACCATAGACATTAGGAAGACGTTTTATTGAAACAGATGATTAAAAGCACAGTATAAGCATGCATGAGAGAGAGAGAGAGAGAGAGAGAGAGAGAGAGAGAGAGAGAGAGAGAGAGAAAGGAAGGAAGAGAAAGCGAGAGAGGGTGAAGAAGAGGTGAGGGTGTGTCCACACTGACCATGGGGTCCAGGGGAGAAGTTGTTCAGCGAGGGCCTCTCCACAGTGAAGTGGTCCTCTCCCAACACAAACACCTTGTGCAGGACGGCATCAGGGTTGACAAAGCTCTGCAGCACACAGGTAGGGTGGCCATCTGACAAACCAGCCATACTGAAGATCAGAGACATTTATGGTATGGAGAGAGAGCAGGGACACTAAAGTCTGAAGAACTAGAGGGAGAGCCATGGGCCAATACACACCAATATACATCTATAGAGAGAGATCACAGTGTCAACAAAGCAGCATTACACAGAGCCACACAAAAGGCAGAAAATGTAAACAAATATATGCAATTTATGGGAAATTATGCAAGAAAACTCTGAGCAAAAGAAAGACACACAGTCTCTTACCTCATGGGAGCAGGATCCATGAGCCACCCTGGCTTTACAGACTAAGAGGAAGAGGAATAGTGAGGTGTGAGGAGACACAAATCAAATCCAATGTTATTTGTCACATGCGCCAAATACAACAGGTGTGGACCTTACCGTGAAATGCTTACTTACAAGCCCTTAGCCCTTAACAAACAATGCAGTTTTAAGAAAATAGAGCTAAGAAAATATTTACTAAATAAACTAAAGTAAAACATTTAAAAGTATCACAATAGATAATAATGCAATGCTCTACTTTCCGGGCTACCTGGATAAAGCACTAAATAAACTTCAGTTAGTGCTAAACACGGCTGCTAGAATCTTGACTAGAACCACATTATTTTATCATATTACTCCAGTGCTAGCCTCTCTGGACTGGCTTCCTGTTAAGGCTAGGGCTGATTTCATGGTTTTACTGCTAACCTACAAAGCATTACATGGGCTTGCTCCTACCTATCTTTCCGATTTGGTCCTGCCGTACATACCTACAAGTACGCTACAGTCACAAGACGCAGGCCTCCTTACTGTCCCTAGAATTTCTAAGCAAACAGCTGGAGGCAGGGCTTTCTCCTACAGAGCTCAATTTTTATGGAATGGTCTGCCTATCCATGTGAGAGACGCAGACTCGGTCTCAACCTTTAAGTCTTTATTGAAGACTCATCTCTTCACTAGGTCCTATGATTGAGTGTAGTCTGACCCAGGGGTGTGAAGGTGAACGGAAAGGCACTGGAGCGACGAGCCGCCCTTGCTGCCTCTGCATGGCCGGTTCCCCTCTCTCCACTGGGATTCTCTGCCTCTAACCCTATTACGGGGGCTGAGTCACTGGCTTACTGGTGCTCTTCCATGCCATCCCTAGGAGGGGTGCGTCACTTGAGTGGGTTGAGTCACTGACGTGATCTTCCTGTCCGGGTTGGCGCCCCCTTCGGGTTTGTGCCGTGGGGGAGATCTTCGTGGGCTATACTCGTCCTTGTCTCAGGGTAGTAGGTTGGTGGTTGAAGATATCCCACTAGTGGTGTGGGGGCTGTGCTTTGGCAAAGTGGGTGGGGTTAAATCCTTCCTGTTTGGCCCTGTCCGGGGGTATCGTTGGATGGGGCCACAGTGTCTCCTGCCCCCTCCTGTCTCAGCCTCTAGTATTTATGCTGCAATAGTTTATGTGTCGGGGGGCTAGGGTCAGTCTGTTATATCTGGAGTATTTCTCCTGTCTTATCCGGTATCCTGTGTGAATTTAAGTATTCTCTCTCTTTATCTCTCTTTCTCTCTCTCTTCTCTCAGAGGACCTGAGCCCTAGGACCATGCCTCAGGACTACCTGGCCTGATGACTCCTAGCTGTCCCCAGTTCACCTGGTCATGCTGCTGCTCCAGTTTCAAATGTTCTGCCTGCAACTATGGAACCCTGACCTGTTCACTGGACGTGCTATCTTGTCCCGGACCTGCTGTTTTGGACTCTCTCTCTACCGCACCTGCTGTCTCTAACTCTGAATGATCGGCTATGAAAAGCCAACTGACATTTACTCCTGAGGTGCTGACCTGTTGCACCCTCTACAACCACTGTGATTATTATCTGAACCTGCTGGTCATCTATGAACGTTTGAACATCTTGGCCATGTTCTGTTATAATCTCCACCCGGCACAGCCAGAATAGGACTGGCCACCCCTCAGAGCCTGGTTCCTCTCTAGGTTTCTTCCTAGGTTCTGGCCTTTCTAGGGAGTTTTTCCTAGCCACTGTGCTTCTACATCTGCATTGCTTGCTGTTTGGGGTTTAGGCTGAGTTTCTGTACAGCACTTTGTGACATCGGCTGATGTAAAAAGGGCTTTATAAATCAATTTCATTGATTTATTGATAATAAACAGCGAGTAGCAGCACTGTAAAAACAAAGAGAGGGGGGTGTCAATGCAGATAGTCCGGGTGGCCATTTTATTAATTGTTCAGTAGTCTTATGGCTTGGGGGTAGAAGCTGTTAAGGAGCCTTTTGGACCTAGACTTGGCACTCCGGTACTGCTTGCCATGCGGTAGCAGAGAGAACAGTCTATGACTTGGGTGACTAGAGTCTTTGACAATTTTTTGGGCCTTCCTCTGCCACCGCCTAGTATATAGGTCCTGGATGGAAGGAAGCTTAGCCCCAGTGATGTACTGAGCCGTACGCACTACCCTTTGTAGCGCCGAGCAGTTGTCACACCAGGTGGTGATGCAACCGGTCAGTATACTCTCGATGGTGCAGCTGTAGAACTTTTTGAGGATCTGGGGACCCATTCCAAGTCTTCTGAGGGGGAAAAGGTGTTGTCGTGCCCTCTTCATGACTCTCTTGGTGTGTTTGGACCATGATAGTTTGTTGGTGATGTGGACACCAAGGAACTTGAAACTCTCAACCCGCTCCACTACAGCCCCATCGATGTGAATGGGGGCGTGTTTGGCCACGCAGTCGCGAGTGAACAGAGAGTACATGAGGGGACTAAGCACGCACCCCTGAGGGGCCCCCATGTTGAGGATCAGCGTGGCAGATGTTGATGCCTGCTCTTACCACCTGGGGGTGGTCCATCAGGAAGTCCAGGATCCAGTTGCAGAGGGAGGTGTTTAGTCCCAGGGTCTTTAGCTTAGTGATGAGCTTTGATGGCTCCAGAGTGGCACAGCGGTCTAAGGCACTGCATCTCAGTGCAAGGGGTGTCACTGCAGTCCCTGGTTTGAATCCAGCTGAATCACATCTGGTCGTGATTGGGAGTCCCATAGGGGGGCACACAGTTGGCCCAGCATCGTCCGGGTTTGGCCGGGGTAGGCCGTCATTGTAAATAAGAATTTGTTCTTAACTGACTTGCCTAGTTAAATAAAGGTTCAAAATAAATTGAAGGGGGGGGGGTGGAGGGGCGCCATGTACGACTGACGTGTTTTCCGTTTGCTCCCGCAGTATTCTTAAAGTTTCTGTGAATTTTGCAGCGGAACCGTATTTATTTTCAAATATTAGTTTGGTGATCCCTTTCCGTAAAAACCAAGACTACTTTGCTTTCGAATGTCAGCAAGTCGACAAAGCATAAGGCCAAAAACATGACTTTGAGAAAACCCGGCCTACAAGACCCACTCTCATCACCGCCCTCTCCTGAGTCTGAGGGCCCAGGGACTCACACTTTACCCGGGGGTGCGGCTTGGCCTGGCGGCGCTGAAATGAACATTCTCAAGGCCATCAAACTACTACGCTCTGAGATAGTTGAAATGAAAATGGAGGTAGTTGCTACGATTGAGGCCCGAATACAGGAGGTTTCTGATACTTTAAAAGCAGATCTAACCATCCTGCGGAACGAGACGGTGCCGGCAATCACATCACTCAAAACAACAACAGAGTTGCACACTACAAAGATTGCAGCACCTCCGCTACCGATGTCTCCGACTTAACTACCTCCCTGGAGGCTGACGTGAAACTCCTGGCTGTGGATTTGAAATAGGTGCAGGAGAGTTGTGTGAGTTTAGAGGGATTCTCTCGCCTCAATAACCTGAGACTGGTATCGGTCCCAGAGTCAGTGGAAATGCCTCGCACCACGGATTTCGTTTCTGGGCTGCTGAAGGATGTTCTTGCCTTGGATGAGAAGTCCCTGATTGATCGTGCCCACCAGTCGCTACGCCCAAAGTCCCGGGATGGTGAGAGGCCCCGTGACATAATTCTTTGAGTGCACTTTTCCATGAGAAGATGGAGATTCTATGACAAGCCCACAATACCACTCTGAGCTTTCAAGGACAGAGCTTCTCTATCCACCAGGATTACTCCCCCACTGTTTCCAGGTAGCACGCAGCTTTCGGGCAGGCCAAACGACTACGGGACCATCCAGGTGTGAAGTATGGACTGCGATTCCGGCCCGTTTATGGCTATCTCATGATGGTAAAGACTACACATTTGAGTCTCCGGATGAGGCTATGGCTCACATTCAACGTCACATCAAGAAGTCTTGAACTTGCTCATAGATCAGCAACTGTTGCTTGCGAACTGTGGATAGTAAGTAGCCCACCTGTGGTACAATTATGTTTAGTTATAACATACTATTCTTGTATAGTTGGGGAGTTGGCGAACCGATTCAGGCTTATTTGACGTGCTCTAATGTTTTAATCATCTAGTGTGCTTGCCTTACAAGCATTCAGTCATTATAATTTCATTGTATTTAGGTTTTACTTAACTCCTTTTTTCCAGGCTGTCTCATTCTCCTATTCAGTTTGTTTACATAGTGTCTCTATGTTATATTTTTGGTTATTTGTTTACTGCATCCGTTTGTACCGACCCAGTAAACAGTAAATGTTCCCGAGGCTACACATTTTTGGGGGTCTTCACTTCAATTTTAAAGGTTTTGAACGTCATTTATGCCCAGCAAACGTTCAACATTGCACACACATAGTTTTTTGGTCTTGGCTGTAAATTGTCTTATCGTCAAACTAGACAAATATTTATTTATTTTTTTACATTTTATCGTCTTACTACGATTTGCTTATTTCAAATTAGGTTTTTGGTTGAGAGCCTATATTCATTTTATTTATTTTCTCTCTCAATGCCTGTTATAAGACTGGGAATATAATTATATACACCTACAAGTGGTGCTTTTGTAATTTCGTTTGCACAAGGGATTAACTTTTATTTTTCTCTCTTTTTGCAGCTTGATCCACTAACACAAAACGCAACTTAAAAGAGCGGGACTGTGGGCTTGGGTTTAACACCGTACTCTCACAGAAATACTGTGTGAAGAGAACATGTTCTATTTAGGCTTGTTCCTCGTTTGGGGAGGTACTGTCTGGAATAGTTGGAGGTGGTTGGGAGGAGGAAAGAGGTTGAATTGTTCAGTTCTAATGTTGTCATTCTGTCTTTTTAGTTTTTTTCTGTGCTTTTTCCAAATATCTTGCACTGTACATTATTACTCATAGACAAGTTATTCTGGGTTTTTGGGGTATTCATTGCTTTTCCACTCTATGCTCTAATGACAGGGTTGTATAACAAGAGTGCTCAGGGTGGCTGAAATAATACGATCAAGTACATTTCATTGAACATCAAAGGGGTTGACAACCCTGTGAAGCGTAAGAGGGTGCTGACACACTTAAAGGGTTTGAATGCACATGTTGCATTTCTACAAGAGACTCACTTGAGGACTGGTGAGCATTTTAGGATGCGTAGGGACTGGGTTGGTCAAGTGTTCCACTCTAACTTTCATAGTAAATCAAGAGGTGCTGCCATTTTGGTTGATAAATCTACTCCCTTTGTAGCTTCTGAGGTTATTGCTGATCCTAAGGAACGATATGTCATAGTAACCGGTAAACTGTTTTCTACCCCTCTTGTTATGGCTAGTGCTTATGCTCCCAATTGGGATGACACAAGTTTAATTTCTTCCTTTTTATCTGCTATACCCAATTTAGATTCCCATTTGTTGATTTTAGGGGGGAATTTCAACTGTACTGTCACGCCCTGGCCATAGAGAGGGTTTTGTTCTCTATATTGGTTAGGCCAGGGTGTGACTAGGGTGGGCATTCTATATGTCCTTTTCTATGTTTTGTGTATTTCTTTGTTTTGGCCGGGTATGGTTCTCAATCAGGGACAGCTGTCTATCGTTGTCTCTGATTGGGAACCATACTTAGGTAGCCTTTTCCCACAGGGTTTTTGTGGGTAGTTAATTTCTGTTTAGTGTTTTGCACCTTACGGAACTATTTTGGTTCTTCTCTTTGTTATTTTTGTTTTAGTGTTCAGTTTATTAAATAAAGCATGAACACTTACCACGGCGCGTTTTGGTCCGATGATTCTTCCTCTTCAGACAACGAAGACTGTTACAGAACTACCCACCACCAACGGACCAAGCAGCGTGGTATGGAGGAGCAGAGGGTTCTCCTCCCAGAGGGTTGGGAGGAGATTTTGGACGGAAAGAGACCCTGGAGACAGGCTGGGGAGTATCGCCGCCCGAAGGAGGAACTAGAGGCAGCGAAAGCTGAGAGGCGGCGATATGAGGCAAGGCAGCACAGCAGGCACGAGAGGCAGCCCCAAAATCACACGGGGAGATTGGCGGAGTCAGTCGATAGACCTGAGCCAACTCCCCGTGCTTACCGGAAGCAGCGTGGTACTGGTCAGGCACCGTGTTATGCGGTGAGGCGCACGGTGTCTCCAGTACGTGCTCATAGCCCGGAGCGCTATATGCCAGCCCCCCGCAAGTGCCATGCGAGAGTAGGCATCCAGCCAGAGCGGATTGTGCCAGCTCAGTGCTTCTGGTCTCCAGTGCGCCATTTTGGCCCAGGGTATCCTGCGCCGGCTCTGCGTACTGTGTCTCCGGGGAGCTGGGAGGGCTCAGTTTGTCCTATGCCTGCGCTCCGCGCGTGCCGGGCGAAAGTGGGCATTCAGCCTGGAAGAGTGGTGTCAAGCCTACGCACCAGATCTCCAGTGCTCCCCCACAGCCCGGTCTATCCTGTGCCTGCTCCCAGAGCCAGGCCTCCTGCATGTCTCCCCAGCCTGGTGAGTTCCTGTGCCTGCTCCCAGAGCCAGGCCTCCTGCATGTCTCCCCAGCCTGGTGAATCCTGTGCCAGCTCCCAGAGACAGGCCTCCTGTATGTCTCCCCAGCCTGGTGAATCCTGTGCCTGCTCCCAGAGCCAGGCCTCCTGCATGTCTCCCCAGCCTGGGGAGTCCTGTGCCTGACCCCTGTCCAGAGCTGCCGGAGTCGCCCGCTTGTCCGGAGCTGCCGGAGTCACCCGCCTGTCCGGAGCTGCCGGAGTCGCCCGTCTGTCCGGAGCTGCCGGAGTCGCCCGCCTGTCCGGAGCTGCCGGAGTCGCCCGCCTGTCCGGAGCGGCCGGAGTCGCCCGCCTGTCCGGGGCCCGCTGCGAGGGTCCCCACTCCAGAGGCGCCACCTAAGTGGGCCAAGCCTAAGGTGGAGTGGGGTCCACGTCCAGTACCAGAGCCGCCGCCGTAAAGAAGGCCCACCCGGACCCTCCCCTTTAGAGTCAGGTTTTGCGGCTGGAGTCCGCACCTTTGGGGGGGGGGTTACTGTCACGCCCTGGCCATAGAGAGGGTTTTGTTCTCTATTTTGGTTAGGCAGGGGGTGTGACTAGGGTGGGCATTCTATGTGCCCTTTTCTATGTTTTGTGTATTTCTTTGTTTAGGCCGGGTATGGTTCTCAATCAGGGACAGCTGTCTATTGTTGTCTCTGATTGGGAACCGTACTTAGGTAGCCTTTTCCTACAGGGTTTTTGTGGGTAGTTAATTTCTGTTTAGTGTTTTGCACCTTACGGAACTGTTTTTCGGTTCTTCTCTTTGTTATTTTTGTTTTAGTGTTCAGTTTATTAAATAAAGCATGAACACTTACCACGCCGCGTTTTGGTCCAATAATTCCTTCTCTTCAGACGACGAAGACTGTTACATGTACAATGTCCCCAGTTCTTGACAAGTCCTCACGAAAAACTACAGGCCCATCTAAATGTGCCCTACTTATTCAATATTTTCTTCAGAAATATGCTATGTGTGAGGCCTGGCGTTTCCTACACCCTACAGATAGACAGTATTCCTTTTATTCTCATGTTCATCAAACATTCTTCCGTATTGATTACTTCTTTTTGGACAAAAAACTTCTGCTTAACTTTCGGCGGTGTACTTACGAGAGTATTGTTATTTCTGACCATTCACCATTAGTGCTTGAAATAGAGTTTCCCCAGCGACCTCCTATGTGTTATCAATTATTTACTCTCAGATAAGGAGTTGTCAATTTCATTTCTTCTGAAATCACCTTATTCCTAGAAACCAATTCAATGCCAGGTATATCCTGCTCTACCATATGGGAGTCTTTCAAAGCATACCTACGTGGCCAAATTATTTCTTATGCAGCCAACCAAAACAAAGCTCACTCACAGCGACTTTGGGACCTGAGCGAAGCCATAGCCACATTGGATGAGAATTATGCTACGGTTCCTTCCTCTGATCTACATAAAGAACGCTGAATACTCCAATCTGAATTTGATGAGCTTTCTACCAGGCAAGCTGAACAGTTACTCTTGCGAGCTCGATACAGAGTGTATGAACAAACCGACAAGGCCAGTAAACTCCTTGCACATCAGATCCGTAAATCTGAGGCCTCACGTTTAATCCTACAAATAAGGACCCTGTCTGGTGCCACCACAGTTATACATAAAGAGATCAATGATCAATTTAAACAATTTTACTCTGCGCTATACACCTCTGAATCTCCTCAAGACCCTTTGCTGATTGATTTATTCTTTAATGGCTTGAATATGCCTTCAATTGATACAGACTCCCATGACTGTCTAGAAGAAGAATTTACACCTGAGGAGATTGCAACAGCAGTGTCCTCAATGAAAAGTGGTAAATCACCGGGTTCGGACGGTTTTCCAACCGAATTTTACAGGACGTTTTCTGGTCTGCTTTGCCCATTCTTGTCTCGATTATTTGCCGAGTGCCTTAATACCTCAAAGCTACCGCCTAGTCTTTATCAGGCTTCAATTTCATTACTATTAAAGGAAAACAAAGACCCCTTGGAATGTGGATCCTATCGCCCAATCTCGCTTTTAATCTGTGATTACAAAATCCTAGCCAAGCTTTTAGCCATCCGTATGGAAGGCTCGCTGCACCAAGTAATACACTCTGACCAGACTGGCTTTGTGATAAATAGGCATTTGTTTTTCAATATTAGACGCCTTATGAATATACTGTACTCCCCAGCATCGGGGGACCCGGAGGTGGTGGTCTCACTTGATGCGGAAAAATATTTTGACCGCGTTGAGTGGGACTACCTAACAGCTGCCCTTTATAGATTTGGCTTTGGCCCCAAATTCATTGCATGGATAAAGATCCTTTATTTTTCTCCCATGGCTTCGGTACGGACTAACAACTTGTCCTCTGACTATTTTCCCTTGCACCGCAGATCCAGACAGGGTTGTCCACTCTCCCCCTTGTTGTTTGCTTTGGCAATCGAGCCTCTCGCCATTGCACTATGCTCTAATGATGCCATTCAAGGTATAATCAGGATGGGCTTAGAGCAGAAAGTCTCACTATATGCTGATGACCTCCTTTTGTTTATCTCCAACCCTGATACCTCATTGCCACGTGCCTTATCTGTTCTTAAAAATGTGGATCAATCTCAGGGTACAAGCTGAATCTAGGCAAGAGTGAGCTTTTTCCTGTAAATAAGGCTGCTTTAAAGTGCTATTTTACAAGTTTTCAGTTTAGGATTGTCCGGGATCAATTCACCTACTTGAGAGTTAAAGTGACAAGGAAATATTCAAATTTGTTTCAGGAAAACTTTGTTGCTCTAGCAGACAGTTTGAAACAATCTTTTACTTTTTGGAATTCGCTACCTCTTTCTCTTATTGGAAGGATTAATGTCATTAAAATTAATGTGTTGCCCAAATTTTTATATTTATTTCAATGTTTACCCATTTTTATTTCAAAATCTTTTTTTAATTCACTGTTATAGATCCGTCTCCCCTTACAGCCCTTTTTGGAGTCCTGCCCATAGGTACCCCCCTGTCAAGAATCCAGTTGGACACTGTTGCTTATACAATTATTTTAGCTAGATGGCTAATACTACAGAACTGGAAGATGGCAGCTCCCCCGTCCAATAAATATTGGGTGAGAGATGTGTTGTGCTCTCTGAAACTAGAAAAAATGTAATTCAATACACGTGGGAACCCAAACTGTTTTATGAGGCTTGGACTCCATTCCGGTCTTACTTTAAACAGTCCATCCTCTGATGGCATTCATATTAAAACAAAAATACGTCTGTATTTGACTCCCATGTGACTTAAGGGTTGGATGAGCATTTCTTTGTGGGTTTCTTTTGGGGCGGGGGGGGCATTATGGTTGATGATGTGCTTATTGATTGTGACCTGCGGATGCCTTGTTCATCTTGCCCAGTCACAGACTAAAATGTGAGCTTGTTTTGCCCTGTTTAAAAAAAAAAAATGTTCACGCTTACATAAAAGTATTATTATAAAACAATTTCTTTTAAAGCATTGTAAACTTTATTTTTGGTCCAGTGGATTGTCGGTCTGTGGCCATGACTGTCTGTGAGTGGTTGCATTTCTCCACCCCTATCCCTTGACTGTTTACAGGAACAATGATGAGGTGTTTGCTCTGTCCCTGTACTACAGATTGCCCTTTAACCTTTGTAGCCTTCTGCCCGGTGTGTTTAACCTGTCTAAAGTACGGTATCTTTGGAGAAAATGTATTTAAAAAAAATTCTAGTTGAGTATATTATTTATATTGTTTTGTGTTGTCTTGTGTGTAAAACTGAATAAACAGAGTTTTCAAAAAAGAAAAAAAGAAAAGAAAATAGTGATGAGCTTTGTGGGCACTATGGTGTTGAACACTGAGCTGTAGTCAATGAACAGCTCTCTCACTATGGTGTTGAACACTGAGCTGTAGTCAATGAACAGCATTCTCACTATGGTGTTGAACACTGAGCTGTAGTCAATGAACAGCATTCTCACTATGGTGTTGAACACTGAGCTGTAGTCAATGAACAGCATTCTCACTATGGTGTTGAACACTGAGCTGTAGTCAATGAACAGCATTCTCACTATGGTGTTGAACACTGAGCTGTAGTCAATGAACAGCATTTTCACTATGGTGTTGAACACTGAGCTGTAGTCAATGAATAGCATTCTCACATAGGTGTTGCTTTTGTCCAGGTGGGAAAGGGCAGTGTGGAGTTGGATTGAGATTGCGTCATCTGGGAATCTGTTGGGGCGGTATGCGAATTGGAGTGGGTATGCGAATCTCTTGTCGCTCAGACAGAAACCTACCCTGCGCCCAGACATATGGACAGAGGAGCAATGCCTATGATGGTTGGACAAAGGGTAGGAAATACTGATGACTTGGGGGCGTGAGAGATAGAGAGATACCTCTTCTTTACAAAATGGGAGTAGGCATAGATTTTCATATACTGTAGGGCAGTGGTTCCCAAACTGTGGGGAGTGCCCCCCATGGGGGGTGCTAGGGGTTCCTTTTTTATAAAGGAACTCAGTCGGCTTTCAACTTACTCTTGAAAGTTGGAAAAGTAGAATACACAATGTGCCATTTCAAATTAGGGTAGTGCATCATCAGTTTTCCTCTTGTCATGTCAGTCATTGTATACCTTACAGAGCTATTTATAACTTGTCAGAAATGTCCAGATCAACTAGCCCATGTCAGCTAACGTTTTTTGAAATATCACATGAATACACATTAGACATGGCAAAATGTCTAGAATTTGAATAAAATTAGATTTAAACATGCGGAATGTTCTCTTCAACAACAAGAGCAGTCTGAACAGTCAGTGTCATGAAGTGCTTGCGCCCACAGTAGGGGCGCGGGATGATCCCCAATGCTAGAAGGGGGGCCTGAGTGAAAAACTTTTTCCAAAAAAAAACATACAGAACTGGTACATAATGATGCATGATCCAGATAAATATTTTCTTGTGATTTATTTCGCCAGTAGTCCTATATCCTTCCACAGACAACTTCCTTATTACGAACAAATTGTAACCTGCTTTACCAGTGTGTTGTTTGCAGCATTAGCGTGAGCAACAATAGTACAATCGGCGGTTCGCCTTCAAAATAAAAGTTTCCAATTGAAACTGATGCAAACGGATACAAATTGTGGAATTATGCCACAACTGGACTAAATAATGCTAAACAAATTTGGAATGTTCTTATATACATTCAATAAAAGATAATAATTAGTTAATTTGACACCAAAAAAGTTTTCAAATATGTTGAAATCGCAATGTGGATGTATTATACTTCAAAATTGCATTGGGGGCATACTTACATTGCAATGTACAATCTTACCTATGGATCTTGGGTCCATGAAATGGGGTATCAGTCTACTCAGTGACACTCGCAGAATATAACTATGTCGAGTGTACACAAATATTAGATTCATAGCTCTTATTAAAGGAATTTAAAGGAAACTCCACCCCAAAACTATATTTTGGTATTTGTTTCATTGGTCTATTGTTGATATAGTCCCAAACAGTTCTCCATTTCAGCAATCAAGTTTTCAAGATGTATAACTTTCAAAATACATTTTGCATAATTTAATGCTGGGTTTTGCATCATATGGACTGGCATAGCTGTTCTGTGAGGGTCTTTGAGTAGGCTGATACCCCATTTCCTGGACACAAGGTCCATAGGTAAGTGTAATTTCAACCAAATTTTTTTCTTCAAATTAACTAATTATGATCTTTTGTTGAATTTGTATAGCAACATTCCAACCTTGTTTAGCATTATATTCCAATTTTGGCATGATTCCACTATTTTTATCTGCTTGCTTTAGTTTCAATTCTAAACTTTTATTTTGAAACCGCCGATTCTACAATTGTTGCTCACGCTATTGTTGTTCACAACACACATATGCCAGCCTTTTCATGGTTCATTGAAAAAAGAAAGAGAAAGTAAAACTCCACCGGGAAGCTCAACAAATATCTTTATCATCGTCTGCTCTCTATTGTAGACTGTTCTTCTTGTTTTACTGCAACAGACAACAACGGTGAATATAGTCCTATAAGGCTATTAGGATACTGCAGAAAAGGTAACAGGTAACTCGCCGAAAGTTCACTTAAGGTGAGCATCATTTGACGCAAAGCAATGTCCCGTGGTTCGAATGCTGGATTTGACCGACACATTACGATTTTTTCTCCTGAGGGCCGCCTCTATCAAGTCGGTGAGATATTTTGCTTAATTTCTCCAGTTTTGTTTCGTGCAGAGGATGACCTAGGCTAGGCTAGCATCTGTATATGTATCGTTCTATACCGTCTAAAATCATCTAAGATATTCGCGCAGTGAATGTGTTGCGCTGTGTCTGACGATGAGCATCTCCATAGGCCAAACGTGTAGTATATATATACCATATTGTGATTATAAACATATTGTGATTGTATATTTCATATAGCATGTGGGGGCGACTAGAAATGTTTTAAATGTGTGTTATTACTCTGTGGTATAAGATGTCCGTCAATAAGCAGTCTACCAATGTTTGAGACTTTCCCATGAGCACCTTTAGACCTACAGTATTCCAAGCCCCCTGTTTACCCCATGCAGCTTTTAAAAGTTAGCCAATATTTAAGAAGTATAATCTCATGTTCTCATGTGTTGTCCCTCAGAGTATGCCTTCAAAGCAATCGCCCAGGGTGGGTTGACATCACTGGGCGTGCGGGGGACAGACTGTGCTGTGGTGGTCACACAGAAGAAAGTGCCGGTAAGATATTCTTAGCTTCATCTCCATATACCAGGAGCTTCTGCTTTAGTTGTCTTTGACCTCATCCAAATTAGAAAAATAATGTTGATATCTGGCGTTAGAGAAAGAGTCAGTCATGAACAGTGAAGCATGACAGAGTGGTGTCTCCAGCATTTCTGCTGACAGGGCACACGCCACTGATTTGTTAAAGCTTGTCCAATCGAAATATTATATTGTGGCACCAACCCAATATTCCTAACAACAATGAGGTATCATCTACTATATGTATATATGTGACCCTGTCATTATAATACAGGACAAGCTGCTGGATTCTGCCACTCTGACCAACATGTACCCACTTACCCCACGCATTGGATGTGTGATGACAGGACACAATGGTGTGTATAATGGCACAGACGACATCTCACATCACACACACACACACACACACACACACACACACACACACACACACACACACACACACACACACACACACACACACACACACACACACCAGTGGTGGTCAGTGGCGTTTAAGATGAGGGAGGACAATTGTTTTATTTTTTTATGAACATGGCCTTATTTCTATTACAGCATATTGGATGACTGTCATTCATATTCCATTCACCCACTTCAATGTAACATCGATAAGGTTAGGCTACTACATGATACTCAAATTTTCCATATAACCATCAACAGGTTGCTACAACCTAGCCTATGAATGAAAAATTACAACGTAGCGGCACACAGGTCGAGAGAAAATGTTGGTGGCAGACAGTGACACACGGACAGATAGTGACACATTTAATACCGCCTTGCACACTCTTGCCTGCATCTAGCTGATCTAGGGTGTAATCGTTAGTCCAACAGTTGCAATGAGTTTCTATTGGTCAAATTCAGGTATGTTTATCCCTGTTTCGTTCCGTTTGCTTTCATTTAAGAAGCGTTTTTCAACAGAATTGGCGGAATGAATACACTCCTGGTCACGCATAAACACAGTTCACATTCATAGCAGCCACGTTGTATTCCTGCTCGCATCTATGCGCTGTCCTCCTCTCACCTTTTCCCTTCGTTTGTGGACTTCATTGCACAATACATCAGCTGTATGTGACCAGGCAAAATAACCTTTCCAAGCCAAACCGTATCATAACTGCTACACACAGCCTACATCATTGTTACCATATTAGCTAAAGTAATGTCAAAGTCAACATAGCTAATAGAACTAAGGTGTTAGTAAACCCGCTACAATCACACAGTAACTTTACAGTGTATAGTTAGTTAGCAGTTTAGCACTTACACCGGCAGCCCGGTGGCAATAAATTCATAAAAACAAAAGCTTACCTGGACTTGGAAGAGTTCCAGTGTTGTGTTGGATAGTCATAGCTAGCTAACGTAGCATCCGTCTGTTTGAGCAGGGTGTTTGAGTAGGCTAAACTAGCTAGCAGCATTTGCTAGCTAATTAAGTGAAACTGAAAAAAAATGACAATCTCTCTCTTGCTTCTCCTTAATTTTTGAAGAAATGAATTTGTTAAAACTATTGTCTTTCTCTTTAAGTCAATTACTCACCACATTTTATGCACTGCAGTGCTAGCTAACTGTAGCTTATGCTTTCAGTACTAGATTATTTCTCTGATCCTTGATTGGGTGGACAACATGTCAATCCATGCTGCAAGAGCTCTAATAGGTTGGAGGATGTTTTCCGGAAGTTGTCATAATTACTGTGTAAGTCTATGGAAGGGGGTGAGAACCATGAGCCTCCTAGGTTTTGGATTGAAGTCAATGTACCCAGAGGAGGACAGAAGCTAGCTGTCCTCCGGCTATACCATGCTACCATACAGGGTGCTGTTGAGGCTACTGTAGACCGTCATTGCAGCAAAAAAGTGTTTTTTAATAAATTATTTGATAACGTGAATATATTAAGTGTAGTTTTATTTAAATGTTTTATTATTTTTATGAAATTCACTGAGAAGGATGGTCCTCCCCTTCCTCCTCTGAGGAGCCTCCACTGACACACACACACATCCTTTTACTCTCTCTTCCTCTCCCCCTCAGCGGACAGTCGATCCCAGGTCCACAGGGCACGAGTGGAGGCCGCCGAATGGAAGTACAAGTTTGGCTATGACATCACAGCAGACATGTTGTGTCGGAGAATGGCGGACATCTCCCAGGTCTACACACAGAACGCTGAGATGAGACCTTTGGGATGCTGTGAGTGGTGTACCCCCTGTCCTCCTGTCACTATGTCTCTCTGTCCTCTTCCTTTCCATTGATTCACTCCCTCTCACCCTTACCATTAATCCCCTGGTTCCTTCTCCGACCGACTGTCTATCTCCTTTCTTTCAATACCTCTATACACCCTTTTTTCCTCTCCCTGATTGCCCAGTAATAACTTTTTTTTATATCACTTTGCCGTATTTTTCTAATGTAAGTGGTATATTTGCAAAACTCTAAACTGATAACACTTGTAATGCCCCCTATCTTATGTTCAGAAACTCTCATTGTGCTTTCATTGGGGTTTCACACATCTTTCACCCCTGAGTCATTCATGCAAAATCAACGATTTACGTGAAATACCCTGAGAACATTTAGTTTAGTCACCAATACATCAGATAATGATAGGCTCACCATTAAGTCATTTTAACTACCATTTAATCCAAAAGCAAAAAATACAAGTTACACATTTCAAAAATGTTATTTTTAAGTGCTCAATAAAAAGAGTAGTAGGTGGTAAATATCATTTTCCATACAGTATTTGATAATAACTTAACATGCACAATTATTTAATAATATGTATCCAATGGCAGGTTGTGAGCATGTTGAGAAATATGTCAGACTTACAGTTCCATTATTTCTTTACAGTACATACGTAGGACAAATAATCAGAACTTGGGGTATTGTAAAGCAGTTGGCTACTGTAAAAACATAGCACGGTGTTGTAAGGCATTTCTTCCCCATGCAACATTCTACAAGATAACCTTTTCTATGTGACTTGTCAACTGCTACAGTATCGCCTGTCTCTTAGCCGTGGTATATTGGCCATATACCCCATCTGCTCAGTTCTTATTGTTTAAATATACAACCCAGGTATTTCAGCAGTGCATTGTACATTACACTATAATTCCAGATGGTAGTACATAGAATGACGCTTTCCGCTTTGTGCTATTAAGGCACACTGGCTGATGGAGAATGATGATGTAGTATTTACAGCCACATCCATATATGATTTGGTTTTACCTTACAACATAAATTGATGTCCAATTGATACATTTATACATTCAAATTATATACTTTTACAGTGATCAGCAGTTATCAAACTAAAGTGCGTTTGGAAAGTATTCAGAGCCCTTGACTTTTTCCACATTTTGTTACGTTTCAGCCTTATTCTAAAATTGATTACATTCTTTTTTTCCCTCATCAATCAACACACAATACCCCATAATGACAAAGAAAAAACTGTTTTTTTAGACATTTTTGCAAATGTATTAACAGAAAAAACTGAAATATTAAATTTACATAAGTATTTAGACCCTTTACAGTACTTTGTTGAAGCACCTTTGGCAGCGATCACAGCCTTGAGTCTTCTTGGGTATGACGCTACAAGCTTGGCACACCTGTATTTGGGGAGTTACTCTCATTCTTCTCTGCAGATCCTCTTGAGCTCTGTCAGGTTTGATAGGGAGTGTCGCTACACAGCTATTTTCAGGTCTCTCCAGAGATGTTCGATCGGGTTTAAGTCCAGGCTCTGGCTGGGCCACTCAAGGACATTCAGAGATTTGTCCCAAAGCCACTCCTGCGTTGTTCTGGCTGTGTGCTTTGGGTTGCTGTCCTGTTGGAAGGTGATCCTTCGCCCCAGTCTGAGGTGCTGAGCGCTCTGGAGCAGGTTTTCATCAAGGATCTCTCTGTACTTAGCTCTGTTCATCTTCCCTCGATCCTGACTACTCTCTCAGTCCCTGCCACTGAAAAACATCCCCACAGTATGTTGCTGCCACCACCATGCTTCACCGTGGGGATGGTGCCAGGTTTCCTCCAGACGTGACGCTTGGCATTCAGGCCAAAGAGTTCAAACATGGTTTCATCAGACCAGAGAATCTTGTTTCTCATGGTCTGAGAGTCCTTTAGGTGCCTTTTGGCTAACTTCAAGCGAGCTGTGGCTTCCATCTGGCCACTCTACCATAAAGGCCTGATTGGTGGAGTGCTGCAGAGATAGTTGTCCTTCTGGAAGGTTCTCCCATCTCCACAGAGGAACTCTGGAGCTCTGTCAGAGTGACCATCTCTTCTCTTGGTCACCTCCCTCAGTTTGGCCGGGTTTGGTGTTTCCAAACTTGTTTCATTTAAGAATGATGGAAGCCACTGTGTTCTTGGGGACCTTCAATGCTGCCAATTTTTTTTGGGTATCCTTCCCCAGATCTGTGCCTCGACACAATCCTGTCTCGGAGGTCTACGGACAATTCCTTCTACCTCATGGCTTGGTTTTTGCTCTGACATGCACTGTCAACTGTGGGACCTTATATAGACAGGTGTGTGCCTTTCCAAATCATGTCCAATCAATTGAATTTACCACAGGTGGACTCCAATCAAGTTGTAGAAACATCCCAAGGATGATCAATGGATGCAGGATGCACCCGAGCTCAATTTCGAGTCTCATAGCAAAGGGTCTGAATACTTATGTAAATAAGGTATTTCAGTTTTTTATTTTGAATAAATTTGCTAAATTTTCTAAAAACCTGTTTTTGCTTTGTCACTGTGGGGTATTTTCTGTATATTGATGAGACGAAACAATATAATTTTATAAATTTCTTAATAAGGCTGTAACGTAACAAAATGTGGAAAAGGGAAGGGGTCTGAATACTTTCCAAAAGCTCTATACATTAACTAGACATTACATCATTTTGGTTCAGTAGTTATCCGTTTTCAGCAGTTTGATTAAGTAATAGTTAATTGTATTGTTAACAAATGACAAGAAAATCATATTAAAAGTAAAGTGAATATTGCATTTTGAAACACAGATACTTATACTGGGAATACTGATATGCATCTGTTGGTCACAGATACCTTAAAAATAAATGTAGGGGCGTGGATCAGAAAACCAGTCAGTACCCAAACATTCCCAATGGGTGACATGTCTGGTGAGTATGCAGGCCATGGAAGAACTGGGACATTTTCAGCTTGCAGGAATTGTGTACAGATCCCTGCATCATGCGGCTGTGCATTATCGTGCTGAAACATGAGGTGATGGCGACAGATAAATGGCACGACAATGGGCTTCAGGATTTCATCACGGTATCTCTTTGCATTCAAATTCCCATTGATAAAATGCAATTGTGTTCTTGTCCGTAGCTTATGTCTGCCCATACCATAACCCCACCGCCAGCATGGGGCACTCTGTTCACAACGATGACATCAGCAAACCGCTCGCCCACACGACGCCATACACGTGGTCTGCGGTTGTGAGGCCAGTTGGATGTACTGCCAAATTTCCTAAAACAACATTGGAGGCGGCTTATGGATAAGAAATGAATATTCACTTCTCTGGCAACAGCTCTGGTGGACATTCCTGCAGTCAGCATGTCAATTGCACACTCCCTAAACATTTCAGACATCTGTGGCATTGTGTTTTGTGACAAAACTGCACATATTAGTGGCATTTTATTGTCCCCAGCACAAGGTGGACCGATGTAATGATCATGCTGTTTAATCAGCTTCTTGATATGCCACACCTGTCAGGTGGATGGATTATCTTGGCAAAGGAGAAATGCTCACTAACAGTGATGTAAACAAATTTGTGCACAAAACTTGAGTAAAATAAGCTTTTTGTGCATATGTAACATTTCTGGGATCTTTTATTTCAGCTCATGAAACATGGGATCAACACTTTCCATGTTGCGTTTATATTTTTGTTCAGTAGATAGAATATGTATCCAAATTGAAAGAGTGATTTGGTGTAGTGAATAAAAGACTGAATTTATTTGTTGCACCCAGTCAACTGAAGATGTGCTGAGAGTTTTTAAATATGAGCCATTTTGATGATCTGTTTAGATTTTTGTGCTTAGAGTTGTGAAAATGGCACCAAAGTGATTGAAAAAATCTATGTGCAGTAGGTGAGTCCTAATTCCCACACAGAGGACTCAGACCCATATCCTTCTCCTCCCAATGTCTCCAGGTATGATCTTGGTGGCCATGGACCCCCAGCTGGGTCCCATGCTGTATAAGTGTGACCCGGCAGGCTACTTTTGTGGCTTCAGGGCCACCAGCGTGGGGGCCAAGCAGACAGAGGCTAACAGCTACCTGGAGAAGAAACTGAAGAAGAGGCCGGAGCTGTCATATGAGATGACTGTGGAGGTAGGCGGATGGATAAAACTGGATACTCATGGAAACATCTGCCGAAAAGTGAAAGTCTGTACAGTATTCAGTTTCTCTCTCTCTCTCACTCCCTCTCTACTCTCTGTCTCTCTCTCTGTTGCTTCCCCTCTTTCCTCCTATAGTTGGCCATCTCCTGTCTCTCTTCTATTCTGTCCATGGACTTCAAGCCCAGTGAAATTGAAGTGGGTGTGGTGACTAAGGAAAGCCCCAAGTTCAGGTGCTATACTATCACAGTAACTGCATTTCGTCATCACTGTGTTTTTATATGCTCATATGGTAATGATCAAGGATTTAGACAAGGGAAAAACAGCCAAATGATCAATTCTCTATTTCTCTCTCTCCCCAACCCTGGTTTCTAACATCCACTCTCATCTTCTCTTCTTTCCTCTCACAGGACACTCTCTGAGACAGAGATCGACACTCACCTGGTGGCCATTGCTGAGCGGGAGTAGAGGTGCAGCCATCCACATACAGTACTTCAGGTGTCAGGCTGACTAACTAACAGACTAACTTAGTGGTTCAGTAATAGGACAATAATACTACTTCAGTACAATACTTGGATATGTTTCTACTTTCCAACTATTTACATCTACACAGGTTGATTTTCACCTTCAGTCTGCATATCAAATCATCTAGGACATACCGCCAGGCTGTAACTAGAATTCCCATGTTGTTGAATTGGTTTGATCGTGTGGATCGTTTCATCCATCCTATTGTCTGTATCTCATTGAACCCCATTGTTTATGACCACCAAAATGGGTTTTAGCTGCCTGTGCCCAGAGCGTTACTCATGTCATCTATCACCTGCTACAGAAACACTGTCTAACAGAATAAAACACATCAAGTAAAACAAAAGAACACTAATATCCTTTTTTATTCTGATATGCTTAGATGTTTTCTGTAGAATCACAAAAGACACAGTAGTACTTCACTTTTTGTATTTGTTTGATTCGATACATGTAACTAGTCCTGGGGCTGTATTCACAACATGTCTTAGAGTAGGAGTGTTGGGGCCGTATTCACAACATGTCTTAGAGTAGGAGTGTTGGGGCCGTATTCACAACATGTCTTAGAGTAGGAGTGTTGGGGCCGTATTCACAACATGTCTTAGAGTAGGAGTGTTGGGTCCGTATTCACAACATGTCTTAGAGTAGGAGTGTTGGGGCCGTATTCACAACATGTCTTAGAGTAGGAGTGTTGGGTCCGTATTCACAACATGTCTTAGAGTAGGAGTGTTGGGTCCGTATTCACAACATGTCTTAGAGTAGGAGTGTTGGGGCCGTATCCACAAAACGTCTCCCCGAAAAGATCCTAGGAATCCTGTTATATCGTTTTTTTAAGACAAAAAACTCCCAGCTCAGAGTGGGTTTTAGGATGACGTTTTTTAAGACACTGCTCAAGCAATCTCTGAACCAGGTGAAAAATCTATTCATAAAAGTTTATCTCGGCTGGTAATCACGACAAATTCAGGTACCTCAAAGGAAAGATAGTGATGACGATCAAGTCACTTGCCGATAATGGTGCATTAAAAGGGTAATCATTTTCATCGAACACAATCAAAGTTAGTTTAGGCCCTAGATGGCTTCAATTTCCCGATTTATAGTCCTGCCCAATTTAGGCATATTTTGTAACAATGTGATATTGCGCTCCAAAGGGATAACTTGATTTAACATGATGTAGTTGAATTAAATAATGGAAAGAAAAACGTGATTATTGATTAGCCTGGTTCTAGGTATTCAGGCAATAGGCATATCATGGGAAATAGGTCTCGTGTGAAATCACTGTCAAAAGTGCAATAGATATGGTTGCGTGTAGCCTTAGGGGTAGATTATTTATAGATTGATTATATAGAAATATCAAAACATTCTTACAACTCCAAAGCAATTGCATGTGGTGCCGGAACCACTGACTTGCTGTTTTTCGCTATTATCAAGAAGTCTGCTGGTAACTCTTAACTGGTTAGGACCTATCATGAGGTGCCCTAAATATCTGTCCACTAGGTGGGACTCTTATGACGATTTACTTTCTTTTTAACTAGGCAAGTCAGATAAGAACAAATTCTTATTTACAATGAGGACCTACACCAGCCAAACCCGGACGACGCTTGGCCAATTGTGCGCTGCCCTATGGGACACCCAATCACGGCCGGTTGTGATACAGCCTGGAATCAAACCATTAGACCGCTGCGCCACTCAGGAGCCCCTGAAAGAGGCTTCACGCATAGCTTTTATTTTGACCCATAAGACATCTTTATTCTCAGCACTTACCACCAATTTTCTTCTCTGAAACGCTTTGAGGATACAGGTCCTGATCTAGGATCGGTTTTGCCTTTTAAATCATAATGAAAAGATAGGGGACCTGATCCTAGATCAGTACTCCTACTCTGGGACAGTTTGTGAATATGGGCCCAGACATCAAACAATAATTCAGGCAAACAATAATTCAGGCACACATTCTATTCCAATTCTCCCACTGATCATGACCTCACTTCTCTGTTACACACTCTTTCCATCTGAATCCCACTGTAGAAAAGGCTACACTTCAGTACTGGGCCAGTAGATGGCGTGATAGAGATCATGATGGGAGTTTCAGCAGGTGTTAGGGAGAGAGGAATCCAGTTCACAATACACCAGATAACCAGTGGATGGCGATGTTGCTTAACTTGTGATATCCTCCCCCTTGCGGCCTTGCAGCCACTTCAGCACAAGGCATGCACAGGTGCCTCGTTGGTACTTCATAGAGCCATGTTGATGTTTTTATTGCCTGTTGATTAGGCAATGATACATTTATGTGTGCTTTATAATTCAGGTTTATTAATTATATTATATTATTGCCACATGGAATTACTTTCGAATAAAGGTTAAATAAAATACATAAATAAAATAAAATCTAGTGCACTACTTTTCACCAGTGCGCTATGGGCCCTGGTCAAAAGTAGTGCACTAAATAGGGATGGGAGCCATTTTGGACATAGCCATTGTCTGATAAAAATGTATCTTCCGTACAATATAGCACTAGGATATTCTGTTAAACCCAAACATCTTCAAATCACATCACATCTTATTATTGGTCACATACAGATGGTTAGCAGATGTTATTGGTCACATACAGATGGTTAGCAGATGTTATTGGTCACATACAGATGGTTAGCAGATGTTATTGGTCACATACAGATGGTTAGCAGATGTTATTGGTCACATACAGATGGTTAACAGATGTTATTGGTCACATACAGATGGTTTACAGATGTTATTGGTCACATACACATGGTTAGCAGATGTTATTGGTCACATACACATGGTTAGCAGATGTTATTGCGAGTGTAGCTAAATGCTTATGCTTCTAGATCTGACAGTGCAGCAGTATCTAACAGGTAATATTTAACAAATTCCACAAATAAACCTAATACACACAATCTAGTAAAGGAATGGGAGGAGAATATGTAAGTATAAAATATATGGATGAGCAGTGACAGAGCGGCTAAGATGCAATAGGTAGTAAAGAATAGATAGTGAAGGATACAGTATATACATATGAGATGAGTAATGTGAGATATGTAAACATTCTTAAAGTGGCATTATTAAAGTGACTAGTGTTCCATTTATTAAAGTGGCCAGTGATATCAAGTCTGTAGGTAGGCAGCCGCCTCTCTGTGCTAGTGGTGGCTGTTTAATGATCTGATGGCCTTGAGATAGAAGCGGGTGTTGTAGGTGTCCTGGAGGGCAGGTAGTTTGCCCCCGGTGATGCGTTGTGCAGACTGCACCACCCTCTGGAGAGCCCTGCGGTTGTGGGCGGTGCCGTTGCTGTACCAGGCGGTGATACAGCCCGACAGGATGCTCTCAATTGTGCACCTGTAAAAGTTAGTGAGGGTTTTCGGTGACAAGCCACATTTTTTCAGCCTCCTGAGGTGGACCATTTCAGTTTGTCGGTGATATGTACACCGAGGAACTTAAAACTTTCCACTTTCTCCACTGCTGTCCCATCGATGTGGATGGGGGGTGCTCCCTTTGCTGTTTCCTGAAGTCCATGATCATCTCTTTTGTTTTGCTGACATTGAATGAGAGGTTATTTTCCTGACACCACACTCCGAGGGCCCTCACCTCCTCCCTACAGGCTGTCTCGTCGTTGTTGGTAATCAAGCCTACCACTGTTGTGTCGTCTGCAAACTTGATGATTGAGTTGGAGGCGTGCATGGCCACGCAGTTGTGGGTGAACAGGGAGTACAGGAGGGGGCTGAGAACGCACCCTTGTGGGGCCCCAGTGTTGAGGATCAGCGGAGTGGAGATGTTGTTTCCTACCTTCACCACCTGGGTGCGGCCCGTCAGGAAGTCTGGGACCCAGTTGCACAGGGCAGGGTCTGCTTTGCTTTATCTTGACCAGGTCGCAGTTGTAAATGAGAACTTACCTGGTTAAATAAAGGTGAAATAAAATACAAATTAAATCAAAGGGTCAAGACCCAGGGACTCAAGCTTAATGATGAGTTTGGAGGGTACTATTGTGTTGAATGCTGAGCTGTAGTCAATGCACAGCATTCTTACATAGGTATTCCTCTTGTCCAGATGGGATAGGGCAGTGAGCAGTTGGGACGGTAAGCAAATTGAAGTGGGTCTAGGGTGACAGGTAGGGTGGAGGTGATATGATCCTTGACTAGTCTCTCAAAGCACTTCATGATGACAAAAGTGAGTGCTCCGGGGCGGTAGTCATTTAGTTCAGTTACCTTTGCTTTCTTGGGAACAGGAACAATGGTGGCCATCTTGAAGCATGTGGGGACAGCAGACTGGGATAGGGATTGATTGAAAATGTCCGTAAACACACCAGCCAGCTGGTCTGTGCATGCTTTGAGGACGCGTAGCGGGCCGCGTCGGTGGCACTGGATTGTACTCAAAGCGCACAAAGAAGTTGTTTAATTTGTCTGCAAGCAAGATGCCGATGTCCACGACGGTGCTGGTTTTCGTTTTGTAATCCGTGATTGTCTATAGACCCTGCCACATACGTCTCGTGTTTGAGCCGTTGAATTGCGACTCCACTTTGTTTCTATACTGACGCTTTGCTTGTTAGATTGCCTTACGGAGGGAATAACTACACTGTTTGTACTCTGCCATATTCCCCGTTGCCTTACCATGATTAAATGCGGTGGGCCGTGCTTTCAGTTTTGCGCGAACGCTGCCATCAATCCACGGTTTCTGGTTAGGGAAGGTTTTAATAGTCACAGTGGGTACAACATCTCCTATACACTTCCTTATAAACTCGCTCACCGAGTCAGCGTATAAGTCAATGTTGATCTCTGAGGCTACCCGGAATATATCTCCCCCACTCTTGACAGTGTTCTCTTAGGGTAATCAGCAATTCCCATCCTCCATTGTAGATGATTAAAACCCTTGGATAAAGCCAGCCTCAGCCATATTCACTATAATGAAACATACAGACACAAACAAACATCTAATCAAAGACAGAATTCTAATCCTGTTGTTTTGAATGGGCCTCACTGCCACAACACTGTCACAACACTGACACAACACTGTCACAACTAAAGGGGAATAGTGCAATCAGTAAGTCAACCCAGTATCCAGGGTTGGGTTCAATTCCATTTAAATTCAGACAATTCAGGAATTAAACAAAAATTCCAATTCCATTTTATTCCGATAGAGCTCAGGAAAATTTGAATATGATTTTCAGTTTACTTCTTGAATGGACCCCATCCCTGCCAGTATCAGGGAGTAAGGGCCTGTACAGTATGCAACAGTGGTACCATGCTAGCTGGTTGGACTGTATTGGATTGTTGTGCTAAAAAAGAAATTGGATGGCCTTTATAATGTTTTCTGGACATTTTTTCTTGTCTTGAGATGGCTGCAGGATGCCACCATTTATATTGGGCTACTGTAATCCAAAGGGAAAATGCAACTGCTTATGGGGCTGTTCTGTGAAAATAGGTTTTGGACTCATTGGGAAAGGGGATACCTAGTCAGTTGGCTCAGTTGGTAGAGCATGGTGTGTGCAACGCCAGGGTTGTGGGTTCGATTCCCACGGCGGGCCAGTACAAAAAAAAAATGCATGAAATGAAATATATGTATTCACTACTGTAAGTCGCTCTGGATAAGAGCATCTGCTAAAATGACTAAAATGCATTCAAACAGTCTTCTTCATTTAACCCAACCCCTCTGAATCAGAGATGTGCAGGGGGCTGTCTTAATCAACAGCCTGGGGAGCAGTGCCTTGCTCAAACGCAGAACAGATGATTTTTCCACCTTGCCTGCTCGGGGATTCAAACCAGTGATCTTTCTGTTACTGGCCCAGCGCACTTAACCACTAGGCCATGTGTTGTACTGTATGTATTTGGGCATGTCCAGACAGACAGGTAGTGGCTGCAACCAGCTGCAGTACAGTAGATTACATCTAGACAGATCATTATGGCTAATTTACCTGAGCACCCTCACATCAAAACCCAGATTATTGACCCTACAGTAGATCTAATGCCTTCACTGGATCAGCTTTTACTTTTACTTAGCCTACTACAGTAGCAGTACACTAACACACTAAAGCCTATGTCTAAAGCGGAGTAGTATACCATTCATTAAAACACAAACTTTGTACATGGCAGATTGCAGTAAACTTGTAATATTCGTTTATTTTCATTCTTACAGAAGAAAAGCAAACTTCATAATAACTTAGTTGTGAAATCTAATTGAAGGATTAGGGGACTGTGTCAAAGAGGGTTTTGTTACAGGATGTATGATATCAAAGAGGGTTTTGTTACAGGATGTATGATATCAAAGAGGGTTTTGTTACAGGATGTATGATATCAAAGAGGGTTTTGTTACAGGATGTATGATATCAAAGAGGGTTTTGTTACAGGATGTATGATATCAAAGAGGGTTTTGTTACAGGATGAATGATATCAAAGAGGGTTTTGTTACAGGATGTATGATATCAAAGAGGGTTTTGTTACAGGATGTATGATATCAAAGAGGGTTTTGTTACAGGATGTAGGCCTGGTCATAGTTCCTATAAGAAACCATGTGTTCTTGATATTCCAGAGAGGCTGATAACAATACAGTGCATTTGGAAAGTATTCAGGCCCCTTTACTTTTTCCACATTTTGTTACGTTACAGCCTTGTTCTAAAATTGATTAAATCGTTTTTTCCCCTCCATCCCATAATGAAAAGGCAAAAACAGGTTTTTAGACATTTTGGCAAATGTATAAAAAAATACAAAACTGAAATATCACATTTACATAAGTATTCAGACCCTTTACTCAGTACTTTGTTGAAACACCTTTGGCAGCGATTACAGCCTTGAGTCTTCTTGGGTATGATGCTACAAGCTTGGCACACCTGCATTTGGGGAGTTTCTCCCATTCTTCTCTGCAGATCCTCTCAAGCTCTGTCAGGTTGGATTGGGAGCGTCGCTGCACAGCTATTTTCAGGTCTTTCCAGAGATGTTCGATCGGGTTCAAGTCCGGGCTCAGGTTCAAGTCCGGGCTCTGGCTGGGCCACTCAAGAATAGACTTGTCCCAAAGCCACTCCTGCGTTGTCCTGGCTGTGTGCTTTGGGTTGTTGTCCTGTTGGAAGGTGATCCTTCGCCCCAGTCTGAGGTCCTGAGCGCTCTGGAGCAGGTTTTCGTCTAGGATCCTTCTGTACTTTGCTCCGTTCATCTTCCCTCGATCCTGACTACTCTCTCAGTCCCTGCCGCTGAAAAACATCCCCACAGCATAGTGTTGCCACTACCATGCTTCGACGTAGGGATTGGACCAGGATTCCTCCAGACATGACGCTTGGCATTCAGGCCAAAGATTTCAATCATGGTTTCATCAGACCTGAGGATCTTGTTTCTCATGGTCTGAGAGTCCTTTAGGTGCCTTTTGGCTAACTTCAAGCGGGCTGTGGCTTCCATCTGGTCACTCTACCATAAAGGCCTGATTGGTGAAGTGCTGGAGAGATAGTTGTCCTTCTGGAAGGTTCTCCCATCTCCACAGAGGAACTCTGGAGCTCTGTCAGAGTGACAATCGGGTGTTTGGTCACCTCCCTGACCAAGGCCCTTCTCCCCCAGATTTCTCAGTTTAGCCGGGCGGCCAGCTCGAGGAAGTGTCTTGGTGGTTACAAACTTCTTCCATTTAAGAATGATGGAGTCGCTCTGTTCTTGGGGACCTTCAATGCTGTAGACATTTTTTGGTACCCTTCCCCAGACCTGTGCCTCAACACAATCCTGTCTCAGAGCTCTACGGACAATTCCTTCGACCTCATGGCTTGGTTTTTGCTCTAACATGCACTGTCAACTGTGGGACCTTATATAGACAGGTGTGGGCTTTTCCAAATCATGTCCAATCAATTGAATTTACCACAGGTGGATTCCAATCAAGTTGTAGAAACATCTGGATGATCAATAGAATAGGATACACCTGAACTCAATTTCTAGTCTCATAGCAAAGGGTCTGAGTACATATGTAAATAAAGTATTTTTTATTTGTATTTTTAATAAATTTGCTAACATTTCTAAAAACCTGTTTTCGCTTTGTCATTAGGGTGTATTTGTGTAGATTGATCTGGGATTTTTTATTTTTTTTATCAATTTTAGAATAAAGCTGTAACATAACAAAATGTGGAAAAAGTGAAGGGGCCTGACTTCCTTCATGAATGCACTATATACAGTTGAAGTCGGAAGTTTACATACACTTATGTTAGAGTCATTAAAACTCGTTTTTCAACCACTCCACAGATTTCTTGTTAACAAACTCTAGTTTTGGCAAGTCGGTTAGGACATCTACTTTGTAGAGTAAATTAGAGTAAAGTAATTTTTCCAACAATTGTTTACAGACAGATTTTTTCACTTATAATTCACTGTATCACAGTTCCAGTGGGTCAGAAGTTTACATACACTAAGTTGACTGTGCCTTTAAACAGCTTGGAAAAATCCAGAAAATCATGTCATGGCTTTAGAAGCTTGTGATAGGCTAATTGACATTGTCTGAGTCAATTGGAGGTGTACCTGTGGATGTATTTCAAGGCCTACCTTCAAACTCAGTGCCTCTGCTTGACCTCATGGGAAAATCAAAAGAAATCAGCCAAGACATACACAAGTCTGGTTCATCTTTGGGAGCAATTTCCAAACGCCTGAAGGTACCACTTTCACATGTACAAACAATAGTATGCAAATATAGACACCATGGGACTACGCAGCCGTCATACCACTCAGGAAGGAGACGCGTTCTGTCTCCTAGAGATGAACGTACTTTGGTGCAAAAAATGCAAATCAATCCCAGAACAACAGCACCCAACTTATTTTGGGAACTTGTGGAAGTCTATCCGAAACGTTTGAACAAAGTTTGACCCAATTTAAAGCCAATGCTACCAAAAACTAATTGAGTGTATGTAAACTTCTGACCCACAGGGAATGTGATGAAAGAAATAAAAGCTGAAATAAATCATTCTCACTACTATTATTCTGACATTTCACATTCTTAAAATAAAGTGGTGATCCTAACTGACCTAAGACAGAGAATTTTTACTAGATTTAAATGTCAGGAATTGTGAAAACTGAGTTGAAATGTATTTGGCTAAGGGGTATGTAAACTTCCGACTACAACTGTATCTCCTATACATCTGGGCTGCATTGGGACAAACAGAATTCATCAGTATCTGCATCTGGTGTGTACACTCTGTGTGTGTTTGTGTGTGTGTCTGGTAGTAGTGTGTTGGTCTCTATCGACCTAGTGGGTCCGAAACAGGAAGCAGTGTGTGTGTTCACCTTCCCCAAGGTCTGCATAGTGCCGCTCCATCTGTGCCACTCTGGGGATTACAGCCCGATCCGTCTGTCTGCCTCTCAAAGTGCTGACGGACAGACCCCAGATTAGCACGGCGCTGCAGAGCACTGCCTCCACCAGCAGCAGAAAGGGTGGTGGGTGTGAAGGACCAGGGAGAGAGAGAGAGGAGGGAAGAGATAGAGAGAGATTATCAGAGCAGTGCCAGAGACTGGGGTGACGGGGGTGTGGGGGGGGCAGATTAGAGCAGCACAGAGAGGCATGGAGAGATTAGTACGGCGTAGTGCACAAAGAGATGATGGGTGAGGGGGGGTGGAAGGAGGGGTCCGGGCCAGGAGATTAACCTTGTTCAGCCACGAGCAACAGCACAACCTGGCCCCACAACAACCCTGTCCTCGTTCCAAATGGCACCCTGTTCCCTATAGAGTGGACTACTTTTGAACAGGGTCCATAGGTCTCTGATCAAAAGTAGTGCACTATACATTTGGGACGCATCCTGATTCTCGAGTCTACATTATACGGCATATATTATTCACCCTTCCAGCTTTATGATAGGCCTTAGTCTTACCTAGAGTCAATGATAGTATAGTTCAGAGAGTATTGACATACATACTAAAATGTCACAGACTCAATTATGCTGAAGTGCTACTAGTAATGTTATACTGAAATGTAACAGGTTGAGGCTAAAGTACACAGATACATTATCATTCAGTTGTTCTGAGATTTGATGATCCTTCTGCATGCTACGATATAGACTACAGTAAAACTAAATCAGAACAGTCTAGTTTACGGGAAACATGGTGACACAACAACCCTATCGGAACTATGCCTCTGTGTTATAGTCTTGTGTTGTATACCTTCGACTAATACTACTACAACTACTACTATTACTACTTCTACTACTACTATTACTATTACAGCTACTACCTACTACTACAACTACTACTATTACTATTACAGCTACTACTACAACTACTACTACTCCAACTACTATTACTATTACTACTACTTCTACAACTACTATTACTACAACTACTACTTCTATTACTACTACTACTACTTCTACTACTATTAATATTACTACTACTACTACTACTACTACTACAACAACTACTAATACTACTACTACTACTACTTATATCACGACTGCTATTTTTACTTCTACTACAACAACCACTACAACTACTACTATTGCTGCTACTACTGCTACTACTACTGTTACTATTACTACTACTACTACTACAATTACTATTACTACAACTACTACTACTTCTTCAACTACTAGTACTATTACAACTACTAGTACTATTACAACTACTACTCCACCACACAACTACTACTATTAATACTACTACTACTACTACTACGACCCCTAAACTACTACTACTACAACTACTACTACAACAACTAATACTACTCCAACTACTATAACTACTACTACTTCTACAACTACTATTACTACTTCTACTACTGCAACTACTACTATTATTACTACTAATAACACTACTACTTCTACTCCAACAACTCCAACAACTACTACTACCATTACTACTACTACTACTACTACTGCTACTACTACTACAACTACTAGTACTACTATTACTACTACTACTACTGCTAGTACAACTACTACTACTACTACTACTACAACTACTAGTACTACTACTACTTATACTACTACAACTACTACTATTACTATTACTACTCCAACTACTATAACTACTACTACAACTACTTGTACTACTATTACTACTACTACTACTGCTAGTACAACTACTACTACTAGTTCTACAACTACTAGTACTACTACTACTTCTACCATGACAACTACTACTATTACTACAACTACTACTACTATTACTACTAATAGCACTACTACTACTACTGCTACTACTGCTACAGTTACTAGTACTACTATTACTACTACTACTACTACTACTAGTACAACTACTACGTCTACTACTACTAGTACAACTACTACTACTACTTCTACAACTACTAGTACTACTACGACAACTACTACTATTACTACTACTACAACAACAACAACTACTACCTCTAAAATACTACTACTACTACTACTACAACTACTACTACAACAACTACTACTACTCCAACTACTATTACTACAACTACTACTTCTACACACTACTACTACTACTACTACTACTACTACTACTACTTCTAGTACTACAACTACTACTACTACTACTACTATTACTACTAATATCACTTCTAGGCTGGTCATGGCTCACATCAACATCATTATCCCAGAAACCCTAGACCCACTCCAATTTGCATACCTGACTGGTTGCATCACTGCCTGGTATGGCAACTGCCTATTATGGCAACTGCTCGGCCTCTGACTGCAAGGCACTACAGAGGGTAGTGCGTACGGCCCAGTACATCACTGGGGCAAAGCTTCCTGCCATCCAGGACCTCTGTACCAGGTCATGTCAGAGGAAGGCCCTAAAAATTGTCAAAGACTCCAGCCACCCTAGTCATAGACTGTTCTCTCTGCTACCGCACGGCAAGCGGTACCGGAGCGCCAAGTCTAGGTCCAAGAGGCTTCTAAACAGCTTCTACCCCCAAGCCATAAGACTCCTGAACATCTAATCAAATGGCTACCCAGACTATTTGCATTGCCCTCCCCCTTTTACATCTCTGCTACTCTCTGTTGTTATCATCTATGCATAGTCACTAAACTAACTCTACCTACATGTACATATTACCTCGACTAACCGGTGGCCCCGCACATTGACTCTGTACCGGTACCCCCCTGTATATAGTCTCGCTATTGTTATTTTACTGCTGCTCTTTAATTACTTGTTACTTTTATTTCTTATTCTTATTCATATTTTTATATATATATATGTGTGTGTGTGTGTGTGTGTATATATGTATATATATATATTTTGTATGTATGTATGTATATATATGTATATATGTTTTTTTAACTGCATTGTTGGTTAGGGGCTCATAAATCAAATCAAATCAAATTTATTTATATAGCCCTTCGTACATCAGCTGATATCTCAAAGTGCTGTACAGAAACCCAGCCTAAAACCCCAAACAGCAAGCAATGCATGTGAAAGAAGCACAGTGGCTAGGAAAAACTCCCTAGGAAAAACTCCCTAGAAAGGCCAAAAACCTAGGAAGAAACCTAGAGAGGAACCAGGCTATGAGGGGTGGCTTGTCCTCTTCTGGCTGTGCCGGATGGATATTATAACAGAACATGGTCAAGATGTTAAAATGTTCATAAATGACCAGCATGGTCAAATAATAATAATCATAGTAGTTGTCGAGGGTGCAGCAAGCACGTCCGGTGAACAGGTCAGGGTTCCATAGGCAGAACAGTTGAAACTGGAGCAGCAGCATGGCCAGGTGGACTGGGGACAGCAAGGAGTCATCATGCCAGGTAGTCCTGAGGCATGGTCCTAGGGCTCAGGTCCTCCAAGAGAAAGAAAGAAAGAAAGAGAGAAAGAGAATTAGAGAGAGCATATTTAAATTCACACAGGACACCGGATAAGACAAGAGAAATACTCCAGATGTAACAGACTGACCCTAGCCCCCCGACACATAAACTACTGCAGCATAAATACTGAAGGCTGAGAGAGGAGGGATCAGAAGACACTGTGGCCCCATTCGATGATACCCCGGACAGGGCCAAACAGGCAGGATATAACCCCACCCACTTTGCCAAAGCACAGCCCCCACACCACTAGAGGGATGTCTCCAACCACCAACTTACCGTCCTAAGACAAGGCCGAGTATAGCCCACAAAGATCTCCGCCACGGCACAACCCAAGGGGGGGGCGCCAACCCAGACAGGAAGACCACGTCAGTGACTCAACCCACTCAAGTGACGCACCCCTCCCATGGACGGCATGGAAGAACACCAGTAAGCCAGTGACTCAGCCCCTGTAATAGGGTTAGAGGCAGAGAATCCCAGTGGAGAGAGGGGAACCGGCAAGGCAGAGACAGCAAGGGCGGTTCGTTGCTCCAGCCTTTCCGTTCACCTTCACACTCCTGGGCCAGACTATACTTAATCATAGGACCTACTGAAGAGATAAGTCTTCAGTAAAGACTTAAAGGTTGAGACTGAGTCTGCGTCTCTCACATGGGTAGGCAGACCATTCCATAAAAATGGAGCTCTATAGGAGAAAGCCCTACCTCCAGCCGTTTGCTTAGAAATTCTAGGGACAATTAGGAGGCCTGCGTCTTGTGACCGTAGCGTACGTGTAGGTATGTACGGCAGGACCAAATCGGAAAGATAGGTAGGAGCAAGCCCATGTAATGCTTTGTAGGTTAGCAGTAAAACCTTGAAATCAGCCCTTGCCTTAACAGGAAGCCAGTGTAGGGAGGCTAGCACTGGAGTAATAAGATCAAAGTTTTTGGTTCTAGTCAGGATTCTAGCAGCCGTATTTAGCACTAACTGAAGTTTGTTTAGTGCTTTATCCGGGTAGCCGGAAAGTAGAGCATTGCAGTCGTCCAGCCTAGAAGTAACAAAAGCATGATTTTTGGACAGAAAGTTTCTGATTTTTGCAATGTTACGTAGATGGAAAAAAGCTGTCCTTGAAACAGTCTTGGTATGTTCTTCAAAAGAGAGATCAGGGTCCAGAGTAACGCCGAGGTCCTTCACAGTTTTATTTGAGACGACTGTACAACCATCCAGATTAATTGTCAGATGCAACAGAAGATCTCTTTGTTTCTTGGGACCTAGAACAAACATCTCTGTTTTGTCCGAGTTTAAAAGTAGAAAGTTTGCAGCCATCCACTTCTTTATGTCTGAAACACAGGCTTCTAGCGAGGGCAGTTTTGGGGCTTCACCATGTTTCATTGAAATGTACAGCTGTGTGTCGTCCGCATAGCAGTGAAATTTAACATTATGTTTTCGAATGACATCCCCAAGAGGTAAAATATATAGTGAAAACAATAGTGGTCCTAAAACGGAACCTTGAGGAACACCGAAATGTACAATTGATTTGTCAGAGGACAAACCATTCACAGAGACAAACTGATATCTTTCCGACAGATAAGATCTAAACCAGGCCAGAACTTGTCCATGTAGACCAATTTGGGTTTCCAATCTCTCCAAAAGAATGTGGTGGTCGATGGTATCAAAAGCAGCACTAAGATCTAGGAGCACGAGGACAGATGCAGAGCCTCGGTCTGACGTCATTAAAAGGTCATTTACCACCTTCACAAGTGCAGTCTCAGTGCTATGATGGGGTCTAAAACCAGACTGAAGCGTTTCGTATACATTGTTTGTCTTCAGGAAGGCAGTGAGTTGCTGCGCAACAGCTTTTTCTAAAATGTTTGAGAGGAATGGAAGATTCGATATAGGCCGATAGTTTTTTATAATTTCTGGGTCAAGATTCGGCGTTTTCAAGAGAGGCTTTATTACTGCCACTTTTAGTGAGCTTGGTACACATCCGGTGGATAGAGAGCCGTTTATTATGTTCAACATAGGAGGGCCGAGCACAGGAAGCAGCTCTTTCAGTAGTTTAGTTGGAATAGGGTCCATTATGCAGCTTGAGGGTTTAGAGGCCATGATTATTTTCATCATTGTGTCAAGAGATATAGTACTAAAACACTTTAGTATCTCCCTTGATCCTAGGTCCTGGCAGAGTTGTGCAGACTCAGGACAATGGAGCTTTGGAGGAATACGCAGATTTAAAGAGGAGTCCGTCATTTGCTTTCTAATGATCATAATCTTTTCCTCAAAGAAGTTCATAAATGTATTACTGCTGAAGTGAAAGCCATCCTCCATTTGCGAATGCTGCTTTTTAGTTAGCTTTGCGACAGTATCAAAAAGAAATTTCAGATTGTTCTTATTTTCCTCAATTAAGTTGGAAAAATAAGATGATCGAGCAGCAGTGAGGGCTCTTCGATACTGCACGGTACTGTCTTTCCAAGCTAGTCGGAAGACTTCCAGTTTGGTGTGGCAGTAAGCAAGGTCTACACCAGTTGTATTTGGCGCATGTGACTAATTTGATACTACTTTTATTTTATACTACTACTACTTCTACAACTACTACTACTATTACAACTACTACTACAACTTCAACTACTATTACTAGTACTACTACTAATATCACTACTACTACTACTTTTACTACTACTAATATCACTACTACTACTACTACTATTACTACTAATAATATCACTACTACTGCAACTACGACTACTATTATTACTACTACTACTACTACTACTACTGCTATTACTACTACTACAATTACTACTACTACTACTACTACTACTACAACTACTACTACTACTCATACCACTACTACTCCTACTAGTACTACTAATACTACAGCTACAATTACTACTACAACTACTACTACTACCAATCAGGTAGGCTCCCCTCACAGCTTCCTATTTAAAAGTAGATGTGCGTGTGTGTGTGCGTGCGCACAAATACACTGTTAACATTGTTATTGCGGGTTTGATTGAATATGGTCATCAGATGTGCTGGAATATGAGTACAGTAACAGAGTGAGGGCCTTATTGTTCAGGCTCCTCACACTGGCCCTCACATTGGCCCTCACACTTGCCCTCACACACGTGTTTCTCAGGTCTCACTGTTCCAGTAGTAGACCAGGCCAGAGGGGAGGGAGTGGGGTGGAAAAGTGCCAGAGGTTTCAGTTGGAGCCTGTGCACACACTCAAAGCTGTTCTCTCTCTAGCTCTCTCACTCTCTTTCTCTCGCTTTCTCTCTCTGTCTAACACGCTGACCACATCACTGTCATTGACTACTCTGCTCTAGGCCTCCCCCTACTGACTGCTGTTGTTATAGCACCTACAGTGCATTCAGAAAGTATTCAGACCCCTTAACTTTTTCCACATTTTGTTACATTGCAACCTTATTCCAAAATGGATTTAATTCATTATTTTCCTCATCAGTCTACACACAATACCCAATAATAACAAAGCGAAAACAGGTTTTTCGAAAACAGAAATACCTTATTTACATCATTATTCAGACCCTTTGCTATGAGACTCGAAATTCAGCACAGGTGCATCCTGTTTCCATTGATCATCCTTAAGATGTTTCTACAACTTGATTGGAGTCCACCTGCGGTAAATTCAATTGATTGGACATGATTTGGAAAGGCACACCCCTGTCTATATAAGGTCCCACAGTTGATAGTGCATGTCAGAGCAAAAACCAAGCCATGAGATCGAAGGAATTGTCCGTAGAGCTCTGAGACAGGATTGTGTCGAGGCACAGATCTGGGGAAGGGTACCAAAAAATGTCTGCAGCATTGAAGGTCCCCAAGAACACAGTGGCCAACATCATTCTTAAAATGGAAGAATTTTGGAAGCACCAAGACTCTACCTAGAACTGACTGCCCGACCAAACTGAGCAATCGGGGGAAAGGGCCTTAGTCTGGGAGGTGACCAAAAAAACGATGGTCACTCTTACAGAGCTCCAGAGTTCCTCTGTGGAGATGGGAGAACCTTCCAGAAGGACAACCATCTCTGCAGCACTCCACCAATCAGGCCTTTACGGTAGAGTGGCCAGATGGAAGACACAGCCCGCTTGAAGTTAGCCAAAAGGCACCTAAAGGACTCTCAGACCATGAGAAACAAGATTCTCTGGTCTGATGAAACCATGATTGAACTCTTTGGCCTGAATGCCAAGTGTCACGTCTGGAGGAAACCTGGCACCATCCCCACGGTGAAGCATGGTGGTGGCAGCAACATACTGTAGGGATGTTTTTCAGCGGCAGGGACTGAGAGAGTAGTCAGGATCGAGGGAAGATGAACCGAGCAAAGTACAGAGAGATCCTTGATGAAAACCTGCTCCAGAGCGCTCAGGACCTCAGACTAGGGCGAAGGATCACCTTCCATCAGGACAACAACCCAAAGCACACAGCCAGGACAACGCAGGAGTGGCTTTGGGACAAATCTCTGAATGTCCTTGAGTGGCCCAGCCAGAGCCTGGACTTGAACCCGATCGAACATCTCTGGAGAGACCTGAAAATAGCTGTGTAGCGACGCTCCCTATCCAACCTGACAGAGCTCAAGAGGATCTGCAGAGAACAATGGGAGAAACTCCTCAAATACAGGTGTGCCAAGCTTGTAGCGTCATACCCAAGAAGACTCAAGGCTGTAATAGCTGTCAATGGTGTTTCAACAATGTACTGAGTAAAGGGTCTGAATACTAATGTGAATGTGATATTTCTTTTTTTTTATATACTTTTGCAAAAATGTCTATAAACTTATTTTTGCTTTGTCATTATGGGGTATTTTGTGTGGATTGATAAGGGAGGAAAAAATTACATAACAAACGTAAGGTAACAAAATGCGGAAAAAGTCAAGGGGTCTGAATACTTTCCGAATGCACTGTAAATACTACAGTGGGGGAAAAAAGTATTTGATCCCCTGCTGATTTTGTACGTTTGCCCACTGACAAAGAAATGATCAGTCTATCATTTTAATGGTAGGTTTATTTGAACAGTGAGAGACAGAATAACAACAAAAAATCCAGAAAAACGCATGTCAAAAATTGTATAAAATGATTTGCATTTTAATGAGGGAAATAAGTATTTGACCCCTCTGCAATACATGACTTAGTGGCAAAACTCTTGTTGGCAATCACAGAGGTCAGATGTTTCTTGTAGTGGGCCACCAGGTTTGCACACATCTCAGGAGGGATTTTGTCCCACTCCTCTTTGCAGATCTTCTCCAAGTCATTAAGGTTTCGAGGCTGACGTTTGGCAACTCGAACCTTCAGCACCCTCCACAGATTTTCTATGGGATTAAGGTCTGGAGACTGGCTAGGCCACTCCAGACCTTAATGTGCTTCTTCTTGAGCCACTCCTTTGTTGCCTTGGCCGTGTGTTTTGGGTCATTGTCATGCTGGAATACCCATCCACGACCCATTTTCAATACCCTGGCTGAGGGAAGGAGGTTCTCACCCAAGATTTGACAGTACATGGCCCCGTCAAATGATGTGGTGAAGTTGTCCTGTCCCCTTAGCAGAAAAACACCCCCAAAGCATAATGTTTCCACCTCCATGTTTGACGGTGGAGATGGTGTTCTTGGGGTCATAGGCAGCATTCCTCCTCCTCCAAACACGGCGAGTTGAGTTGATGCCAAAGAGCTCCATTTTGGTCTCATCTGACCACAACACTTTCACCAGTTGTCCTCTGAATCATTCAGATGTTCATTGGCAAACTTTAGACGGGCATGTATATGTATTCTTGAGCAGGGGGACCTTGCGGGCACTGCAGGATTTCAGTCCTTCACGGCGTAGTGTGTTACCAATTGTTTTCTTGGTGACTATGGTCCCAGCTGCCTTGAGATCATTGACAAGATCCTCCCGTGTAGTTCTGGGCTGATTCATCACTGTTCTCATGATCATTGCAACCCCACGAGGTGAGATCTTGCATGGAGCCCCAGTCCGAGGGATATTGACAGTTCTTTTGTGTTTCTTCCATTTGCGAATAATCGCACCAAATGTTGTCACCTTCTCACCAAGCTGCTTGGCGATGGTCTTGTAGCCCATTCCAGCCTTGTGTAGGTCTACAATCTTGTCCCTGACATCCTTGGAGAGCTCTTTGGTCTTGGCCATGGTGGAGAGTTTGGAATCTGATTGATTGATTGCTTCTGTGGACAGGTGTCTTTTTTACAGGCTTCAAGCTGTGGTTAGGAGCAGTCCCTTTAAGAGTGTGCTCCTAATCTCAGCTCGTTACCTGTATAAAAGACACCTGGGAGCCAGAGATCTTTCTGATTGAGAGGGGGTCAAATACTTATTTCCCTCATTAAAATGCTAATCAATGTATTACATTTTTGACATGCGTTTTTCTGGATTTTCTTTTTGTCTCTCACTGTTCAAATAAACCTACCATTAAAATTATAGACTGATAATTTCTTTGTCAGTGGGCAAACGTACAAAATCAGCAGGTGATCAAATACTTTTCCCCCCACTGTACATGGCCATCATTGGTCTAATAGAATTGACAGCCCATCGTTTGTGACTAGTTTTATATCATGAGAATGTGTTTAAGGTGCAAACACCACTGTAGCCTGAATTTTCTCCATCCAATTATATTTCATTGGCAACTGTTTTTCTTTTTTTTTTATAATGGCTTGACTGGTCAGTAATCTCATGCCATTCTAAGTGCCAATTGTATCCAGTAAGTCATTATTGAACATTTATCCATTTGTGATTGGGCGTGTGGTAGAAACTGATCAATAGGCCTATACAGGACAAGCTTAGTATTCTGCCAACATTTTCCGGTAGTTGAAATAAATCCACAACAGGATGGACAAACTGATGTAGGTAATGGGGTAGGGTAATGCTTAGTGAAGAGTCTGTCACATAAATTATTATTTTTGTTCTCCTAGTGCTGTATAAATGGAGAACAGGGGCCGGATTCACAAAACACTTCTACACAAAAACTTAAGAAGCTTCTTAAGAAAAAAAAGTTCATAAGATAGTTTGTAAGTGCAATTCCTCAACAATATCTTAAGATGTAATGATTTTATTGTGAACTTCTCAAATATCTTCTTATGAATCTTCTTAAGATGTTTGTTGCTAGGCAACCAATATAGCTATTTAGCTAGCAATGGCAATCATGTTAGCATATTTCGCACCAAGATTACTGTTCTAAAACATGTTCTTGGGTTTAAAATACTCAATTTTGAAACTTTCAGGTGAAGTTTGAGTGAATTAAACATGTTCAATTGCTTTCATGAGCTGTTTTCTCTCACTGCCCTGAGTTTAAGACAAGGGTTTAGCTATCTTGGAATCAACAACATTTCCAAGAACTTTATTTTCAAGAAATTGCGCTAGAAAATATCCAAGAACCTTTTTGAGGAATAGCAACTTTGCTTAACTTTCTTCTTAAGTCTACAGTTAAAGGGAAAATGGCAGTTAAGAAGAAATGTCTTAAAAAGGTTTTGTGAATCTGGGCCCTGGTTCTGAATACCGTGTCTGTACGTGTTTGTCTAACCCTGACACTTGTTATCAATAATCAACAGACACATTGAGTCTCATGGAATCATTGGAGTCATCATGAATAAACATGTTGACTTGAAGTTCCAAAAGGTCCACGCTGATATTTTGAAACTTAATGGAAATATGTACACCCCTTCACAACCCCCCTCGCCGCCTGTGATTGGTCACCACATCCCGGCAACACAGATTAAGACATGTTTCCCCACTTTACCTCCCCTGTTCCCCATGCCAGCATCACATGACCCATTACATCACTGGATTGAGGTCAGCTCTGGATTAGGATGCTGGGAGAGCGGTGGAATTACTGAAAGTGAGGGAGAAGTGGCGGGAGGAAGGGGGGTTCACAGGGTACAGAGAGAGAGAGTGGCATTAAGAAGAAAGAGGGGCAAAGGGGAGAGAAATAAGAGTCCGTCTACAGTAGAGGGCTTAATGTAAAAAGGGGGGTTGTACAAAGCAAGCATCTTAAATTCCATGTCCATACTTTGGTTAAAGTGCAGTTTGTGTGTGGTCATGCAGTTGACCTCTGTTACAGTTCAAACAATAATTTGTTATCAGATGATAGATAATAACAGATAATGGTCTTCTACATAAGTGAGGAGGAAGGATATGTGACCCACAGGAATGGGGTCACAGTGAAATGATTGGTTGACTGTTTTGGAGATCACTCCACTGTGTCTCTACTTGTCTGTTCTGTTCCTCTGTTGACCACTCTCTCATGTATTCATTGTATAACATTGTGTTTATCAAGCCATATGGGTAGTCCCCTTCACCTGCTTGTTGCACTGTTCTCTCCCCTCCCTCTCTATTCCTCCCTCCATCTCTCAGGAGATTACGTTTGGAGACGTGTTATTGATGGTCGGTGATGCTAACAGTCCAGTGGTAGCTGCTTCTTAACAGCATTCACTAGTACATACCATATCAACACGCATTGGGAGAGAACAAAAAGCCACAGGTTCATAACAGAAGTCTAAATCTATAACAACAGACAGGTTCATAACAGAAGTCTAAATCTATAATAACAGACATGTTCATAACAGAAGTCTAAATCTATAACAATAGACAGGTTCATAACAGCAGTCTAAATCTATAACAACAGACAGGTTCATAACAGCAGTCTAAATCTATAATAACAGACAGGTTCATAACAGAAGTCTAAATCTATAATAACAGACAGGTTCATAACAGAAGTCTAAATCTATAACAATAGACAGGTTCATAACAGCAGTCTAAATCTATAACAATAGACAGGTTCATAACAGAAGTCTAAATCTATAATAACAGACAGGTTCATAACAGAAGTCTAAATCTATAACAATAGACAGGTTCATAACAGCAGTCTAAATCTATAACAATAGACAGGTTCATAACAGAAGTCTAAATCTATAACAACAGACAGGTTCATAACAGAAGTCTAAATCTATAACAACAGACAGGTTCATAACCGAAGTCTAAATCTATAACAATAGACAGGTTCATAACAGCAGTCTAAATCTATAACAACAGACAGGTTCATAACAGCAGTCTAAATCTATAATAACAGACAGGTTCATAACAGAAGTCTAAATCTATAACAACAGACAGGTTCAGAACAGAAGTCTAAATCTATAACAACAGACAGGTTCATAACAGAAGTCTAAATCAATAACAACAGACAGGTTCATAACAGAAGTCTAAATCTACAACAACAGACAGGTTCATAACAGCAGTCTAAATCTATAATAACAGACAGGTTCATAACAGAAGTCTAAATCTATAACAACAGACAGGTTCATAACAGCAGTCTAAATCTATAACAATAGACAGGTTCATAACAGAAGTCTAAATCTATAACAACAGACAGGTTCATAACAGAAGTCTAAATCTATAATAACAGACAGGTTCATAACAGCAGTCTAAATCTATAACAACAGACAGGTTCATAACCGAAGTCTAAATCTATAATAACAGACAGGTTCATAACAGAAGTCTAAATCTATAATAACAGACAGGTTCATAACAGCAGTCTAAATCTATAATAACAGACAGGTTCATAACAGCAGTCTAAATCTATAATAACAGACAGGTTCATAACAGCAGTCTAAATCTATAATAACAGACAGGTTCATAACAGAAGTCTAAATCTATAACAACAGACAGGTTCAGAACAGCAGTCTAAATCTAAACAATAGACAGGTTCATAACAGAAGTCTAAATCTACAACAACAGACAGGTTCATAACAGCAGTCTAAATCTATAACAATAGACAGGTTCATAACAGCAGTCTAAATCTATAACAACAGACAGGTTCATAACAGCAGTCTAAATCTATAACAATAGACAGGTTCATAACAGCAGTCTAAATCTATAACAACAGACAGGTTCAGAACAGAAGTCTAAATCTATAACAACAGACAGGTTCATAACAGAAGTCTAAATCTATAACAACAGACAGGTTCATAACAGAAGTCTAAATCTATAATAACAGACAGGTTCATAACAGCAGTCTAAATCTATAACAACAGACAGGTTCATAACAGAAGTCTAAATCTACAACAACAGACAGGTTCATAACAGAAGTCTAAATCTATAACAACAGACAGGTTCATAACAGAAGTCTAAATCTATAATAACAGACAGGTTCATAACAGCAGTCTAAATCTATAACAACAGACAGGTTCAGAACAGCAGTCTAAATCTATAACAATAGACAGGTTCATAACAGAAGTCTAAATCCAACAACAGACAGGTTCATAACAGCAGTCTAAATCTATAACAATAGACAGGTTCATAACAGCAGTCTAAATCTATAACAACAGACAGGTTCATAACAGCAGTCTAAATCTATAACAATAGACAGGTTCATAACAGCAGTCTAAATCTATAACAACAGACAGGTTCAGAACAGAAGTCTAAATCTATAACAACAGACAGGTTCATAACAGAAGTCTAAATCTATAACAACAGACAGGTTCATAACAGAAGTCTAAATCTATAATAACAGACAGGTTCATAACAGCAGTCTAAATCTATAAAAACAGACAGGTTCATAACAGAAGTCTAAATCTACAACAACAGACAGGTTCATAACAGAAGTCTAAATCTATAACAACAGACAGGTTCATAACAGAAGTCTAAATCTATAATAACAGACAGGTTCATAACAGAAGTCTAAATCTATAACAACAGACAGGTTCATAACAGCAGTCTAAATCTATAACAATAGACAGGTTCATAACAGAAGTCTAAATCTATAACAATAGACAGGTTCATAACAGAAGTCTAAGTCTATAATAACAGACAGGTTCAGAACAGAAGTCTAAATCTATAACAACAGACAGGTTCATAACAGAAGTCTAAATCTATAACAATAGACAGGTTCATAACAGAAGTCACTATCTGCAGTATGTTGTCAGACATATCATTTAGGTGAGATAGAAATCCTAAACGGACTAGGACTTGTTACTATAACCTAGTAAATTCTTCTGAGCCAGACTCTCCAGATTAGTCTGCGAGAGACTGGCACAGCAGGGCCTGGCAGGACTGGGACTGGCTACTGGAAGAAGTCGCACACGGCCAGCCTTGCCATGAAGACCCAGAAAACACTATACTGTATGAAAACATGATAGCGATGGAAAGTATTTTACTGTAATTTTTAGGTGTTCTAGTTTTCTTTATGTTTTTTCCCAAATGAATTTGTATTCCACTCTTGTTCCAACGTGTAGGCCTCGTTCTCTTCCCTCATTTATGTACTACAGGTCAAAATGTCATTAATTATCCTTTTTCCCAGGATGCACTGGGCTTCGAGGGCAGCTGTCATGGGTAATGTTGGAACCAATTTGTCATCTGGAGAGAGAAGGACAGTAATCCTGCCAGGAGAGAGAAAGATGTCAAGAGAATAATGCACGTGGAGATGGAGAGGAAGAAAGGCTGGAGAGACAGCGACACCATAGAGAAGAGAGAAAGAGAGAGAGATAGGAGGAAGAAGAGAGAGAGAGAGACTGTAATCCTGTCTAATTCACTTAGCGAAGCGCTGAAGGGGCAAAACACTAAGAGGATTGGGACATTCTCTAAATTAGATCAGTAAAAATAACAAAGTGCATGGAGAGGTGAGAAGAAGTGTGGACATGTGGACACTTGAACACAGGCCAGGGGGCCAGGACAGGACACGGCGACAGGACGGGAGAGGGGGACTAAGGATGATAGTGGACATGTTTACTGACAGACATCGGAACAGGTTGGCCTAGTGCTCCTGTTTGAGACTTCTCTCCAAGTCAGAGAAGGAACCACAATCCCCTAGTTAGTTCTACTTCAATTTAACCCTAATTCTAAGGCTGACCGACCCTCTTTCCCTCCCTCCTCCAACCCTGACGACGCCAAAATCAGACTTCTCTCATAAACAAATTTAATCCGGACAATAATCTCAGTCCAAGACATTAACAATAATCTTGGATCCGAACACTGACTTTTAGTCTCGATTATAACTAGGTGTTGAACTTTAAGCCCCAGTATTGACTTAGTAAAAGTATATAACATGATTGTCAGTCAAGTGTTGATCCAGTGATAGACCTAACCATAATACTGATCTTATTACTACATAAAGTTGGATTGAGCATGCAGTACTTATCTTTTAAACGAATTATGGAGTGAGGTCATTCCTGTTACAGTTCTATTTTAGATGAATCATGACAGTAATAATCACAGAACATTTTCACAAAAATAATAATAATAACTTGATTAGTGTAGGACTTCTTAATACAAGTAACAAAGGGCTTCACGTCACAAAATGAAAGTACTAACAAAGAAACAAAAACAAGAGGGAGGAGAAATGAAAAAAATAAGATGATTAAAATCGTACAGTGAAATCAAACATTAAAAGCATCTTTATAAAGTGTATCTTCACAATGTAAGAAGAGGCACTGAATCTGCAATATGATGGAATGAACAGTAATTACAGTGATAATGATAGGATATGATTACATTCATGCTGCAGTTTTATTAGTAAAAAGAGATTTTCAGGCTTGTCATATCAAACAACCAATATTAGAATTAGACACCATTTAAAGATTCAAATGGGCTTCCATGATGCCATTTGGTTGATTGAAGAGAAGTACAGTGAATAAAGCTTGACAGGGATAGACATAAGCTATTTGTTAATGTTGGTCATATTTAGATGTAAATTTACAACCAATTGCATATTAGGATTAGGCTTTATGTCATAGTGAATACAGGCTTTTGGGGATTGTAAATTATCACAGATGGTATTTAAAACAAAGGCAGCCAAATTTTCTCCATCTTCTCTTATTTACAAAATGTAACTTTCTCAGTGTCTGTCTTCTTCCTCTTTTAAGTCTTATTTTGGACTTTATTTTGTAGAAAAAAAAAACGATTAAAACTTCACTTTCATGCGATGAACAAATTCATTGGATTTTCCTCCTTTCAATAAATCAATTTTGCACCTATAGAATTTAAATGGACTTTTAATCAGCTTGATTCACAAACAAAACGTGGTATCCCGTATCCTTTGATTGGATCCTTTCTGTTCACATAACCTCTCAGTTGTTTCAACCAACAATAAATGACAAACGATTGTAGATAAAGAACCATCCAACCTATCCCTGAGATCAGTCTAGAACCCTGCCTAGAACCCAGTCTTGAACCAAAAGAACCCAAGCATGCCACCGCGTTCTCGCAATGTTCCTCCCTCCCAACTCTTATGTGACCCCAATTTATCTCTGTGAAACTATGCCTCTGAGCAGAACAGAGCATAATTATTTATTTATCTTTACCCCCCCCACACACACACCCCCCTCCACCACCACCCCTGCCCCCACACTTTCTAGTTCCATCCAACCTATCACAGAGAGTAGTCTAGAACCCAAAGCCAGAGAACCCAAGCATCCTATATGCCATCATGTTCTCACAAACAATGGTCCCCCCAACTCAACTCTTACGTGACGCCAATTCATCACTGTGAAACTATGCCTCAGACAGAACAGAATTGGGAAATGTGATTTCTTTTTCATTTACTTTTATTCCTTACAAACCACCCACCCCCCTCGTGCAGAATGTCGGGGTGGACTGGTGGGTGGGTTGTTGGGTTGTTGGGATTAGGAATCGATTAAGAGGAAATTGGACTGTAGGGCTGGCCCGGCCGCAGGATGATTACAGTATTTACAGAACAGCCCGGTGGCCAGCTTGTTTGCCAGGGATTAGAGGCAAAGAAATGAATCATATTTTTAAGTCCTAAGTGTATCTGTCTCCTGCTCTGTCCCACTCTGTCTCTGTGCTTTACTAGTCCATATGCTGCTCCCAGGGATTACCATGGGGGAGGTTCTCATTCTCTCGTCTGTTTCCTCCATCGCTCTACTCCTCTTTCTCATCTCTTATCCCTCTCCTTACTTTTCATCTCTCTTTCCTCTCCTGCCTCGTCTCTCATTTCTCATATCTCTTTATCCCTCTCTCTATTCCTCTCCCTCCTATTTGTCTCTCTCTTTATCGATCATCTCTCTGCCCTCTGACCATAGACATATAAATGAATACGGGCGGCGGGTAACCTAGCGGTTAACAGCATTGGACCAGTAACTGAAAGGTTGCCCCCAACAACAACTGCTCACTGGGCGCTGATGATGTTGATAAAGGCAGCGCACCTCTCTGAATCAGAGGATCATTCCCCCCCTCCCCCCCCCCCCCCCCCCCGCTTCATGTCTATTTCTATGGGAATAAGCACGGTTCATGACACAAACTGTTCACATCCTTCTTGTTGGCGGAGAGAACATTTTGCAGGTTTAAAGCTTATTTTCTGCAATTCTACACATATTGCCATGTCTTATGTGTGTTCATATGATATTTGAGTGACTTTAACATTACAACAATATCTATGGGCGAAGAATTTTTTAGCTGACATGGGCTAGTTGATCTGGACATTTCTGACAAGTTATAAATAGCTCTATAAGGTATACAATAACTGACATGACGAGAGGGAAACTGATGATGCACTTCCCTATTTTGAAATGGCACCTTGTGCATCCTACTATTACAAGAGTAAGTTGAAAGCCGGACTGAGTTCCTTAAAAAAGAAAACAAATAAAAGGGAGTTACATAGATGATATAATCTTTGTAACTCCCTCTGTGGACATCATGTTGAAATGCATAGATCTGAACAGAGATGCTGTGCCATTACAGTCCTAAAACAAACATTGACCCAAATATGTCAATGCCGTACTCAGTTGATAGTGTGGAAGTATTATTTTTATACAAATCAACAAATATCACAATGGACTCATAAAACAGGTACAGAATTAGTCTTCTAGATGGTTATGCAAAGTTTTATTTAGGCTCATCTAGGATTGGTTTGGTCTTTTGGATAATAATTAATAAGATTATATGGACAGGAAGGACCCTGATCCTAGATCAGCACTCCTGCTCTGAGATGCTTTGTGAATATGGTCCCAGATCTTTTTTTTAACATGCACTGGTCTTTTTACAACCTATTGTGCACTTTTTATCACACTGGTATAGCTGACTTACTAATAAAACACATGGAAATATATGTTAGCCATCCAAATCCCTACCTCTCTCTGTTTTAGGAGGTTAATCAATGGGCCCCCACAGACTTAGGCCTACTTCTAATCTTCATAACTTGCATCCACTCTGTTCTTTCTCCTCTCAACATCTCCCCTCTCAAACGGTTGCATGGATTAGAGAAGTGTCCCCAGACGTCACTTTTCAATCCCACTCTGTGTATGTACGACAGATACTTTACTTCCTGCTCTCTTTGCAGGGATACGGGGATACAACAGGATAACACATGTGGGAAAGGGATCTAGGAGAGGCATGCGATCTTAATAGCATAATAGCAGTTGCTTCATGCGTATTGGTTGGATGATTAAGTGCCGCTAAAGTGTACAATGAAGTTGGACTGCTGCTGTTCATTGCACACTGATCGGATTGTCTTATTACTTTGTTGGGCCCATTTTTATGCACGTGGTTATTATGCAAGCATTTATGTAGCAGTTTTAAAAGAGGAATGTTGCATATTTGATCTGTGGTGAATGAGTTTTTCAGCACATGAACTAGATGTAATCATTGTATAGGGATAATCTTTGACTATACTGGTCTTTGATTAAATGTTATTTTCTTAGCTGCAAAGCAATTTTTCTCTTGGATAATAAGGTTATACTACTCCTGTTAGTAGTACTGTATCCATCAACCACTGTCTTTTAGGCTGTTGTGAGGCTCAGGGTACTGGAACGTGAGCACAAAACACAATGACCACATAGATTTTCTTCAGTTGTTTAATGTCTTAAAAGTCAATAGCTATCCCATGTAGAAGTGGGGGGTGGGCAAACACACAGGAGATATGTCCGATATACTAATACTAAAGAGGGGGAGTCATTCGTATCAGGGAAAAAAAGAATTGATTAGAATGCAAATAATGAATGTGGATGATCAGGAAGTATACAGAGCATTGTATGCTATCACCACTAACTTTATTGGATAAACCCCTGAGTTTGAAAAACAGTGTTCAGAAAAGAAGAGACCAGAAAACAGAAAAAATGACAATTGAAATTGCCAGTCTTCTAGAAGTTTGCGTGGTGTGTCTGTGTAACACATTGTTGGTACCAGACATGATTGCATTTTCAAGTCAAGTTTAATATTTACAAAAACAACATAAACAGAATCGTAGCAATATTCATAATAGCTTTAGAATTAATAATAATAATAATTATAGTAATAATGATCATATTAACTTCAAACAAATTACCACAATTTTACTTCAAAGGACTCACAAATTTAAAGAAACATAATATGTTATAGTCTAATACAAAAAGGTGAAACGATACATCAACACAAAATGGTACCCCTCGCTCCTTTACAGGTAACAACTGAGAGATGGTCCATGCTTTCTGTGCAAGGGTAGCGCAGTCATGGCCAGACCCTTCCCTTTCTACTGTTGAGTCTTCTCTCCTGCAAATATCTCATTGTAATAGTATATTCGGCAACAGGGTTAGTTAAGTCATTAAGGGGAAATGAAGTATTTAAGTACTGGTGAAGTAATCATCAAAGCCCCCCCTCCTCCCCCCACCCGCCCAACAAACACAGAGTTGGATAGAAACGCAAAGGCTACACATTTGTCATCCTTGCATATCCCAGAATGCCTTGTGCCCAGATGTGATTAATTCCACGATTGGTGCTCAAAGACAAGAGGTCTGTTACTAACCCTATCAACCTAACCCAGCCCCCCTCCTTTACCCCCCTTCACTCTAACACACTGTCTGCCGAGGGTCCCCTCTCTTCAAAGCTACTGGGTAAAAGGATGCAACAATGGTCTACGGTCTCTACTTGGCAGTACCAAAGGTTATCCTTGCTTTACCCATCCCCTCTTGCTTATTGAGAAACCCATGCACGTCTGTGTGTCTGTCTATGTGTCTGTTTGGCTCCAGGATCTCTCAATTCACCAAATATGAGAAGCAGCTTCAAAACAAAAATAAACCATAAAACAAATGACAGAGGGAAAACAACAACATTGTCCTCATTGGAGTCAGGCTTCGCCTGTTGCTGGAACTCCCTCTGTTTGTTCAATATCAAATTCAAGGCAGGGTCGTTTTCTTCATTACAATGTACACAACTTTCATTTGTCCTGAAGTAATGACAAAAATAACCACTGAATCCAAGTTGGTCTAAAGTCAAGGCCAGCCCACCCATCTTGGGGGTGGAATTCCACTTTTCCTTTCTAATTCTCAGTTACCATTAAGCACAACAAGACCACTAAAGGAGTGACAGATCTTGTTCAGAAATCAACTTGGGGTTGACTATCAGCTACCTGACCAATGGGATCCATTGCAACCAATATTTAATATCCTTTTTTCTTTTCTTATTATTTTTCGATCAATTGTTCGTTCTCTCCATCAAATTGATACTTCATCCAGCCTTCAAATTGCAAATCTTTATTCATTTGGTCCTCAAAACCCTGATTATGGCATACAAGAATGGACCTTTGTTAATTATGCTGTTTTTCGAAATGTAATCATCAAATTATAAATGTATACAGTTTCATTCTACAGGTATTGCTTTCAATCGTGTGGTATGTATTCCTTTTTAAAATCAGTTCTCAATTTTAGTATCTCAATTATCTTTTTACATGTTGATTTGCTTGTCATCACTTGTATATGACTAACTTTATTACCTCAATGTCCCATTGATTGTGCATCCTCACGTTGATAATACTGTATTGATTGGATATCATTGATTTAACAATATTGATGTGGTCAGTCATTTCTTGTCACCTTCCCAAAAATCACAAAGCCCAACATCATTGGATCTGCTTCCACATTGCTTTCCATAACACAGAAATAATGACATTTTCTCAGTCATTGAGTTCATGGACTGAAATGATTAGTTGACCATCTATGTGTCCAAGTCTTTAACACTAAATGGAATGGGAGCTTCTCCTGGCTGGTCCCTTCCTTACCTCCGCCCCCCTACAAGACCTGGAACTTCCAGGAGTTCTGGTCTTTGTAGTCCAGGCAGTCAGCTGCGTTGAAGTTGAGTTTCCAGGAGGCAGCTTGGTCCTTGTAGTCCAGGCAGTCGACGGCCCCGAAGCCCAGCGAGGCGGCTGTGTAGCCCTGTGAAGACAGAGAGGCAGGGGACTGGCCGAGGTGCCCGCCCATGGAGGTGATGGGGCTGAGGGCGCCCCCGGTGGCGGAGAGCTGTGAGTGCATGGGGGACAGGTAGGAGCTGCAGTCCAGGCCAGTGAAGTAGGAGGACGAGCCTGCGTAGCTCTGGGTGTAGGCCGGAGCCTGGGTGTAGGTCATGGGGTAGGCAGAGGAGCGCTGCATGCAGGGCGTGGTGGAGACTGACAGGGGGTCTGGCAGCGGGGAGATGGAGGCAGGGCTCCAAATGGACACGGTTGCGTTGGCACTGCTGGAGCTGGGGGTGATGGCGGTGCCAGGGGGAGGGGGTACTGGACTGTAGGACCCATTGGTGTTGACACTGGCCTCAGAGTTGGCCTCTCGGGCTGGAGAGGCCTTCTTCTTGGGTGGACGAGGTTTAGACTGGCCCGTGCTCTGCTGCGCCTGCTGGCGGCATTTAGCACGGCGGTTCTTGAACCATACCTGTGGAGGAGCACATGGTGAGTTCTCAGACAACTCAGCTCCCATTCTGGCCAAACAATCACTGAAGTTTTGTAAATAGACAATTGACCCACACTTTCATTTTTGCAAGATCATTTGACCAATTCTGGTGGGCATTTATGCCTGAAAGTATATATATCATGTTTATTACCTGTACACGAGACTCTGGTAGGTTGATCTTGAGGGCCACTTCTTCCCTCATGAAGATGTCGGGGTAGCGCGTTTTGGAAAACAGTGCCTCCAAGATGTCTAACTGCGCGCGCGTAAACGTGGTCCTTTCCCGACGCTGCTTTCTGGGGATGTCTAAAATACACACACACACACACAAAAGTTATTTTTTATTATATTTCGTTAACTCATCATATATTTGGTTTTGTGAACCTTTTCCCCCTTGGTCAAAATGCTTTCAAATGGAACATGAGAAAAATAGAACGGAAGAACGAACTGTCAATCACTTGTTTGGTGTAAAAATGTTGTCAAATGGCCAAGTTAAATAATAGTCTAAATTCCATTAGGCTCATTTAGAACTGAATTCGTGTATATTCGTGTAATATAATGTTACTAATAAGTACTTATACTGAGGCATATATGATGTTCTCTATTAAAACATGTATTGTATATTCATGAGTGCTTTGTTTCCAATGTTATAGAAAATAAATATATGTCTCTAGCCTATATTTAGGATATATATATATATATATATATATTTCCGTTTATTACAAATGTTTTTTATTTAATGTTCGAGTGTTCTATCTTTTTCTCCTATCTCTTCACAATATACATTAATTCAGCTAAACACTGTGGCTTTATAAAACATAAACAAACACTAAATAAAATACGTTCGATAAAGGGAAGAAATGTTTCTTGATAAAACATGAATGTTTTCACATGAAGGTAGAGCTCTATAAACCTTGATTTCACAACTGACAGGAACCTAAAATATCTAGAATTACAGGTCGTTGTGAATTAGACTGGTGTTCATAACGCATGGCCCTGGATCAATCAAAAATATTTGTAAAAACTGCTGCATTTTTTTCATACAAATACTTGCTGCCACATACACATGAAGTATATAGGTAATCTCATTTTAAAGCTGTCATTTTACTCCAAGGCCCTTGAAACAAGTTACTATGGACGTTGACCATATCTTTAAAAATACAAACATGGTATGTTGTATGTGCGCAATAAGGCATTTCCATTTGAAACAATGTAGTTCAGTGATGACCCTCAAAATGTGGCATCAGCTAAGAATAAGACATGGTGCCCGTAGTATGACTGTATATTATCCACAATTCGCTGTCATAAGTCTAACAATAAGAACGTAAACAACATAATGGGTACTTGTTGTGTCCTGTTCCCTTTACGCACTCGTTGCTCATGGATATGTTATCAGTACCGCTTGGAATTCAGGCAATTGTTGAGACAAACAGTTCTAAAACATGAAAAAGTTACAAATATCACTTACTTGGGTATCCGACGGCAGAGTGTAGTAGATCCATGCCAGGACCAGACAAAGTTAACCCGTTCACGGCGTAATGAGGCTGCTTAATGTAGGACATCATGCCTGTGCCGGCTTTAAAACGCTCCCTCGCACTCTCTCTCTCTCTTACACTCAGTCCGGGGGCCGGGTCTTCTGCTATTCTCCAAGGGTTGTCCCGCTCTCTCTCTTCCTCTCTCTCTCTCTGTCCCTCCCTCTCTCTCTTTCTCTCTATCACTTGTTTTTCTTTATAAATGCCGATCGGCTTTTTGTTTTGTTTTCCTCTTTTGTCTCTGACCCTCTCGCAGTATTTTGCCAACTTTTGAGGCTACAGTAGCACTCGCTGGTAAAGAGTGCAGGTTCAGGGCGCCGATGCTCCTTGTTCTGCTGCCTTCACACCTGTTGATCAAGCTCTTTCAAAGCACATCTATTCAATAGGTATTGTGGTGCCGGTGTATTCTTTCAATTTCACTTACAAAGTAGCCTGAAACCAACACTTAAACACACTAGCCAGTGGTATGATCACAGTTCTAAGTGTGATGAACCTTTCAATCCAAGACGTGCGCTTTCGAAGTGCGCATCGGCGTCAAGAAGGGAAGGTATGGTTCCTTATTCTCCCCGTGTCAGATCTAGCGTTCACTGGACTGAGCTCGAGCCTGTCTGTTGAAGCAAAGAGGATCTAGTCTAGCTTCCCGTGAGTGACGATAAGCTGGGGTGAGAACGCGGAACTGAGCGAACCAAGAAAGAAGTTGGCTAATTAGAGTGAAGTTCTTGCGCTGAGTAGACTCTGACCCCTCCCTCTCTCTTCTCTCTCTCTCTCTCTCTCTCTCTCTCTCTCTCTCTCTCTCTCTCTCTCTCTCTCTCTCTCTCTCTCTCTCTCTCTCTCTCTCTCTCCATGTCGTGAAACACACTTTGCACTTTATTGGATTTGATTATGTCTTTCTTTTCACCGCACACCATGCACAATCATCCAGTCAAATGAAACAACAGTTTGATATGTGTAGGATAAGGAACAACAGGTGGACACAAACCTAATTGAACACTGGCGAGACAAACTGAGTTACACTGTTCTTTTTCAAATCTCCTTTATTCGAGTTAAAAGGGGAAACATTGGTATAACAATTTTGAATTAAAACGTACAGTAACTGCATAGCCTACCAATCCACTTAACCAAAACATCAAATGTTACATTCATTCATGAAAGTTAATTTGTGAAATGAAATAGATGGGCCACTCATCACTTCTGAGTAGCCTATACGTTTGGTGTGTTATAAGAGTCCGTTTTGAATTGTTAAAGACAAAAGGACAAGCTAGCAACTCTGTTGAAGTCATTTTCCTGGAGACGTAGAGGACCGTTAGTGCTGCACTGTCAGGGAAAGCGCGATAGCCATCAGAAGAGTACATCCGTATCGAATCTATTGTCTTGTTTGGGGAGAGCAATTGGGCGATGTAGTCTGAGTGTGGAAATTCAAGGGATGGAAGGGGCTGGGGGTGGGGTGAGTGTACAAGCAGATTAAACCTACATAAAGGCCGCGTTGTTCTCTATTAAACCCCCTACTGATCCCCAACATACTGCCTCTTTTAAATTCATCTTTCTGTAGAAATAATAATAACACAATTAATACTTATAATTATGATAATAATAATAATGGCATGATGTTATTTGTTGTAATATTATAATTAACAGGGATAACAGTGCATCTTATTATTGTGTATCAAAATAGTAACATGATATCAACATTATGGTCACGATTGCAATTTAAAGCCATACATTTTTATAGTCTCTTGGTGCATTTCATTCCAAATAAGTGGGTGAATTATTATAGGCAAACTTGCAGACGTCTATTTAAGTTGTACTCGTTAGCGCAAGTCCCTCAGCGCATTTAATTGTAAATCATGACCATAATGGTTTGATTGATAGTTTCATCGGTTGTGGTGTTAAAGACAGCATTAAGATTGGCCGAAAAATTATAATAAACCGCAAAGTCACTTGCTGTTGAGTTGGGACTGAGAACATTGCGTTGCTTTAGGTTTACTTTGTCCAGTGTTTTTATTCGTTGTAGAAATCTACCCCGGTGATGCAAATGGTCTGTAAAGTCTTGGTGATTTATTTAAATGCGATGAGTTGTTGTCCATCCTGCGATTGTTGGCCTGTGCCTCATCCTATCCCTGTGGCCAGACAATTTCACAGTGTCCAAAGCCGATTCTCTGCTCTTGTTAATTGAATCGGATTTCTTATAGTTTAAAATCCACACAGACCCATGTACTGCCCAAACTGTATAAGGGGTTTATCTGAATCTGTAAAGCCACGGCGGAGATATAAAGAGAGAGAGACTATACCCGCATGTTGAACATTTTAAATCTCAAATAAACGTCTTTACCTGCGGCATCTGCCGGTGCGCATAGCGTGAGTATGTGTGTTGTTTTAACCGTCCAATTTGGAATATCTGTTTCAAGAGGCCACATCACCTGCTCAACTAGGCTACCAGGTATGGTTTTAGTCTTTACATTTCATATAGATAATATCGAAAGCTGACGATCGAAATAGCCTATTATTTGTAAATAGGACAAGAAGTCAACAGTCGATGATTAAAGACTTCAAAACTCCGTGTTACATACTTTCTGAGGAGCAAAACAAAGAGCGCGTGTCAGAGTAGGCCTGCACGCGCACTCAGACGTGCACCTGCTCGTCTGCGCTTCCAGGTCTCGCTCTCTTACCGTTCCTTCAGTACACTTTTAGTATATGCTTTTATGCATTGTGAGAAACAATTAACTTGTACAAAAGCATTTCAAATATACAATTTAAAAATAATGATGTACGTTATTCCGCGCATTTCCTGACTGTTATATTATTTTTACCATGATCAAACCGGTAGCCTTTTCAAAGACAACCAAATTGTATTCATATAAGTTATTGACTTTTGGTTAGGCATATTTCCATGCCCTACATAAAAAATTCCATACTTTTTCTGATTTCTTTAGTTTTTATTTACGATTTTGTTGCATAAAATGCAAATGTTATGCATTTGGTTTATTGAATTCATTCGATAAAAGTTAAAGACACACGCTCGGTTAAGGTGTTTGTGTTTGACCTACACTAGCTTATTTCTTAATTCATTCTTTTTCATTCTAGTCTACATTACTTTATCCTAAAATTGTGTTTAAAACGGAGGACATTCTAAATACAAAAAAAATATAGCCTACAAATTGTGCATGAAGAACCACTGTATTTTGAGACATTTGGCAGTAGACTATCATTATTATATTTCTAGTCTTCCAGAAAAGTGTAAACTGGTCATTTAGTTTCTGAAAGTATTGCTGTTGTTATTTTCTGCTGTCAATAACAACTTTAATAACAGTTGTGAATTCATGTTTTAAGAGTTGCTTGTCTTGGAAATGTACTGTGCAGTGCAATGAACTGTAGTATGGTTGCTCTAGGACCCAGGGCAGATACTTATTCAGGACACAACCACCACGTAAGAGGCTTACCATATCTAATCACTCACACACACACCACACACACACACACACACACACACACACACACACACACACACACACACACACACACACACACACACACACACACACACACACACACACACACACACACACACACACACACACACCACTTAGAAACATCATATTATTTTAAACTGGCATGCAATCAGTCTCAGAGGCATGCATAACAACTGCTGTATTTTGATAACATTTTCATCTTCTCCAAACTATTTTATTCCCCAGTTGACCCCGACTTCTCCCCCACTTTGTCAGAAGACTGCAGCCATATGTTGCATGGTTGCTCTTGTCTAATTTAATTACCAAAAATGTAAGCAATTTTAATGTATATTTTTCGGTCTGGCTACAAAAAAAAAACAGGTCAAATGCAAACATGTTACTTTCCAAAACAATGTCTAAATGTGCAAAAATATATATTTGTACCAGACACGTGATAATCGGCCTATACATGTATTGATATATTTACTGGGGTCAAACATTAGTTTGTGGAGCCAGTTTCCCCTCCAGGGGCCTTCTGTTGTAAAACAAGCAGAGGCCTGTGGATATTCAGGGACCCACTGAAAAAACTGTCATGAATGTGAGGATGTGACTTATTTGTGAGGGATATTAATCTCTATTTAACATCCAGGCCATGTTAAGACAATGTAACCTTGATTGATACAATTTGAGTGTACTTATGTGAGTGTGTGATACCTTGGATGGACAGGGCCTATGCTCGTGGGTGACAGTGCTATGGCTCTCAGGGAATGTATGTGTGTGTGTGTGTGTGTGTGTGTGTGTGTGTGTGTGTGTGTGTGTGTGTGTGTGTGTGTGTGTGTGTGTGTGTGTGTGTGTGTGTGTGTGTGTGTGTGTGTGTGTGTGTGTGTGTGTGTGTGTGTGTGTGTGTGTGTGTGTGTGTGTGTGCGTGAGAGAGAGAGAGAGAGAGAGAGAGAGAGATTGTGTTAGCACAGGAAAGAGGAGATTACCCAATGATCACCACAAAGTTTAAGAGGTCACCGATATAGAGCATTGGTGATTGGTTGCATTAAGCATGGGCCAAAAAATACAAACCAAACACAACAACCCCCTCCTCCAAAACCCCCAAAACCCCAACAGTGTTAGTGTGCAGCTGCTAGAGCCTTGACTTCATGGTTTTGTTCGATACACACAGTGTGACACCAACACCAACACACACACGCACAGAGTTCAGCCGATTTATCATAATATGCTTTATCTGAAAAGTAAGTATCTTACCTCGGGATAAAGGGAGGATAGTGGGGCTTGTAGTCAGATTGGCAGAGGAAGGGAGAGGATGGAGGGAGTCCGCTAGTCCATAGGGAGGACATGAAGGACCTGTTTGGAACGAATTGATGACTGATAAGATACAGGGGCCCGTACGCCGACACAATGGGGAAGTGTGGTACCCAGGAGCATAGATCTCTGTGGCACTGGGAGATATGATTGACAGATGGACCTGGAGGGACCGTCGTCGTACATAGATGAAGGGATTGATGGATGGATGAACAGGTAACCCCCGAGGAGGAGGGTAGGGTGTTTGGACCCCACTAGGGGCCTTTACTATAGTTGGAAGGAAAAAGAATAGTGTGATTCCTGATTAAGGATTGTAGAGAACAAGAGGAAGTAGAGAGAGAGGCAGGGAGGGCTATAGTGGGAGGGGCGTGGGGTAGGACCTGTTCACAGAGACATTATCAGTGGCATAGCTACATACTTTTTACAGGTGGTTTCAACAATTTTGTTGTGCTATGTTTTACATTTGAATTCCAATAGTTTTCTTTATGTGTCTTGCGTGATTGTGTTTTTGTATGTGATTGTCCTTATGTGTAAATCTTGCAAATACTGCCATTTCCATTTAATTGTAAACGGTTAATGGTGAAGTGTTAACATCCATGTCAGTGGTTGTCGTGGTATCAAGGTCAGGCTGTGTTAATAATGAAATTAGACTGATGTAGGGATTACGCTGTGTAACTAAGCCAGGCAGTGACAGTAGTGAGTCTGTGTGCACAGATACACTGACTGTACAAAACATTAGGAACACCTTCCTAATATTGAGTTGCACCTTTTTGGCCTCAGAATAGCCTCAGTTCGTCAGAGCATGGACTCTACAAGGTGTCAAAAGCGCTCCACAGGGATGCTGGGCCACGTTGACTCCAATGCTTCCCACAGTAGTGTCAAGTTGGCTGGATGTCCTTTGGGTGGTGGACTATTCTTGATACACATGGGAAACTGTTGAGCGTGAAAAACCCAGCAGCGTTGCAGTTCTTGACACACTCAAACCGGTGCGCCTGGCACCTACTACCATACCCCGTTCAAAGGCACTTAAATCTTTAGTCTTGCCCATTCACCCTCTGAATGGCACACAATCCATGTCTCAATTGTCTCAAGGCTTAAAAATCCTCTCTCCTTCCCTTCATCTACACTGATTGAAGTGGATTTAACAGGTGCCATCAACAAGGGATCATAGATTTTACCTGGATTCACCGTCTCAGTCAAAGACTCCAGTCACTCAAGTCAACTCTCTGCTACCGCACGGCAAGCGGTACCAGAGCGACAAGTCGAGAACCAAAAGGCTCCTTAACAGCTTCTACCCCCAAGCCGTAAGACTGCTGAACAATAAATCAAATGGCCACCCGGACTACTTACATTGACACGCCACCCCTCCCCTTTGTTTGTGGCGGCAGGTAACCTAGTGGTTAGAGCGTTGGGCCCACTATCGGTTCTGAGGGGGTGGGCCAGGGGGGGCCAGTGGCCCTGTGACAACAATCTTGGACCCCTTGTGGCCCCCCTAAATGTGGAGTATGAAATCATTTTTACATAACAAATTTTTGCTATCGTTCTTTTTTTACATCCGTTATTAGACAGTGGCAACGATGATGATTATGAACATGGTCTTTTGCCTGCTAATGCCTGCAATGCAGTGAAGAAAACGATATGACAACAATAACGTCTAATGTAACTGGCCCCTCTAACAGTACAACTGGCCCCAGCTTGGCCCCCCCAGTTGAAATGGTTTAGAACCGCCACTGGTTGGGCAAGTAACCTAAAGGTTGCTTGATTGAATCCCCGAGCTGACAAGGTACAAATCTGTCATTCTGCCCCTGAACAAGGCAGTTAACCCACTGTTCCCCGGTAGGCCGTCATTGTAAATAAGAATTTGTTCTTAACTGACTTGCCTAGTTAAATAAAGGTTACATTTAAAATAGATTTTACACTGCTGCTACTCGCTGTTTATTATCCATACATAGTCACTTTATCCCTACCTACATCAAATCAAATCAAATTTTATTTGTCACATGCACCGAATACAACAGGTGTAGACCATGTACAAATAACTTGACTAACCTGTACCCCCACACATTGACTCGGTACCGGTACCCCCTGTATATAGCCTCGTTATTGTTATTGTGTTACTTTTGAGTTTTATTTTACTATTTTTACTTTAGTTTATTTAGTAAATATTTTGAACTGCATTGTTGGTTAAGGGCTTGTAAGTAAGCATTTCAAGGTAAGGTCATCCCTACACCTGTTGTATTCGGAGCATGTGACAAATACATTATGTTTTGATTTGTCATGTAAAGAGCAGGTGTTTCTAATGTTTTGTACACTCAGTGTATATCATCCTTTTATATTTGCATTAGTGGTTCCTGCTTTCTGTTACATACATTGTTTAATGTTTGATGTATAATACAGTATAATATAAATTAGAGTTCATGGTATGGGAGCATAGCACTTCTCATTTTGAACATGTATTAAAGGAGCAATCTGTGATTCAAACAACAACAAAGCAAAAATAGATGTACCAATCCCAGATTGCCATTTGTAATCACAGGCCATTCAGTCTGGGTACATTTGTTAGGATATGGTTCTTACTACAGTGTACAGTTGAAGTCGAAAGTTTACATACACTTAGGTTGGAGTCATGAAAACTCATTTTTCAACCACTCCACACATTTCTTGTTAACAAACAATAGTTTTGGCAAGTCGGTTAGGACATCTACTTTGTGCATGACTCAAGTCATTTTTCCAACAATTGTTTACAGGCAGATTATTTCACTTATAATTCACTGAATCACAATTCCAGTGGGTCAGAAGTTTACATACACTAAGTTGACTGTGCCTTTAAACAGCTTGGAAATTTCCAGAAAATGATGTCATGGCTTCAGAAGCTTCTGATAGGCTAATTTACATAATTTGAGTCAATTGGAGGTGTACCTGTGGATGTATTTCAAGGCCTAGCTTCAAACTCAGTGCCTCTTTGCTTGTCATCATGGGAAAATCAAAAGAAATCAGCCAAGACCTCAGAAAAAAAATTCTAGACCTCCACAAGTCTGGTTCATCCTTGGGAGCAATTTCCAAATCGCCTGAAAGTAGCATATTCATCTGTACAAACAATAGTACGCAAGTATAAACACCATGGGACCACGCAGCCGTCATACCGCTCAGGAAGGAGAAGCGTTCTGTCTCCTAGAGATGAACGTACTTTGGTGTGAAAAGTGAAAATCAATCCCAGAACAACAGCAAAGGACCTTGTGAAGATGCTGGAGGAAACAGGTACAAAAGTATCTATATCCACAGTAAAACGAGTCCTATATCGACATAACCTGAAAGGCCGCTCAGCAAGGAAGAAGCCACTGCTCCAAAACCGCCATAAAAAAGCCAGACTACGGTTTGCCACTGCACATGGGGACAAAGATCATACTTTTTGGAGAAATGTCCTCTGGTCTGATGAAACAAAAATAGAACTGTTTGGTCATAATGTCCATCGTTATGTTTGGAGGAAAAAGGGGAGGCTTGCAAGCTGAAGAACACCATCCCAACTGTGAAGCACGAGGGTGGCAGCATCATGTTGTGGGGGTGCTTTGCTGCAGGGGGGACTGGTGCACTTCACAAAATAGATGGCATCATGAGGAAGGGAAATTATGTGGATATATTGAAGCAACATCTCAAGACATCAGTCAGGAAGTTAAAGCTTGGTCACAAATGGGTCTTCCAAATGGACAATGACCCCAAGCATAATTCCAAAGTTGTGGCAAATTAGCTTTGGGACAACAAAGTCAAGGTATTGGAGTGGCCATCACAAAGCCCTGACCTCAATCCTATGGAAAATTTGTGGGCAAAACTGAAAAAGTGTGTGTGAGCAAGGAGTCCTACAAACCTGACTCAGTTACACCAGCTCTGTCAGGAGGAATGGGCCAAAATTCACCCAACTTATTTTGGGAAGCTTGTGGAAGTCTATCCGAAACGTTTGACCCAAGTTAAACAATTTAAAGGCAATGCTACCAAATACTTATTGAGTGTATGTAAACTTCTGATCCACTGGGAATGTGATGAAAGAAGTAAAAGCTGAAATAAATAATTCTCTCTACTATTATTCTGACATTTCACATTCTTAAAATAAAGTGGTGATCCTAACTGACCTAAGACAGGGAATCTTTACTAGGATTAAATGTCAGGAATTGTGAAAAACTGAGTTTAAATGTATTTGGCTAAGGTGTATGTAAACTTACGACTACAACTGTATGTGCATGGGGCAGGTTAAAGATTTACAATGTAGTAAGCTTTGTGTAGGGTTTCTTACAAGACGGGTGGGTAGGGTTTGTAAAGTATAAACGGCCTGTGCCCAGACACCTTTGAATTACTATCTCTGAACTATTGCTTCTGTGTGAAAATATTGGGCCTTCTCATTATAAAGTGCAGGTCTGGTGCTGCTCACCAAGATATTTACTCATAAATGAATCTGGCTGTTGGTTATGCATCTAATCAGTCCTGCCAAACTCTGAGAATGTGTCCTATGCTGTATATCAATATGAGACATACAAAAAAAATGGTAATTAAATAATGCTTTCAAAGTTTTCCTGTTTGCATGGATTCATGGTTAGGTGATGTTATCTGTCTCTTTTTGCAAAGGTTTTGTTGTTGGTTGTATTATCAATATTCCTGGCTTATTAAAGTTAGTTTTGTAGAGATATTGGATATTGAAGGAGACACAGACTGAACGCAACATGTCGTATTGTGTTGCAGTGTTAATACACAGTCCTCAGCCAGGATTTGTGGCTCAGTCAATGTCTATTAAATCTTGGTATGTGTGCAATCAATACTCACAGTCTGGGTTGTGCCTTAATCAATGTCACTACTCTGTAAAACACACACACACACTCACACACACTCACGACGCGTGTACTGCTGACTGCGTCTGAGGGCAGATGGGCAGATTCCTAATCCTGTGCAGACGGCAGCAGGTGGGGTCTGGGACTGGGTGAGTCAGCAGGGCAGGCAGCAGTTTAACTGTGCTAATGACCAGCGTTTAGAGTAGACACCCTGTCTTACCCTGGACCACACTGTCCTGTCTGGGGATTACACAGGTTAACACCTGCCATGCTGCTTCAATGTACACTGGGCCTTCACTCAGGCATATAGTCCATGTTTCAAATTACCTTTTCAATTATCTTTTGGTAAAATCCACTACATTTCAACCTATGCTGCTATGTCACATAGCATAAGTGTACTTATTAGCATCAATTCATGCAATCTTTTATTAGTATACATTTTATCATGACTCGGGATATCACCCAGATGCAGACACAGGAGGTGGATGGTTCGGTTCTCAGATCATTTATTATAACACAGGGGGCAGGCAAAGGGCAGGTCGAGGACAGGCAGAGGTTTGTAACCAGGTCAGAGTCCGACAGGTACAGGACGGCAGACAAGCTCAGGGTCAGGGCAGGAAGAAGTTCATAAACCAGGTCTGAATCAGGCAGGTACAGAACGGCAGGCAGGTTCAGGGTCAGGGCAGGCAGAAAGGTCAGAACCGGAATGGCTAGAAACAAAACACTAGAGAGCAGGGAAAAACAGGAAACACGCTGGGACGACCTGACAAAACACGACGAACTAGCAACAAACCAAAAGAAAACGCAGGTATAAGTACACAGGGGATAATGTGGTAAAATTGGAGACACCTGGTGGGGGGGTGGAGACAAGCACAAGACAGGTGAAACAGATCAGGGTGTGACGCATTTATCATATATGTATAATCTGTCAAATGACTTTGACCCCTGAATTGCTAATAATTTGCACCAGTCCCCCCCTTCAAGAAATAAGAGCTGCAAAATTGACCAAGTATGTCTCCCATTTCAGTCCTCCTTGGAGCAGGTTGACAACATGTATTTGTATTTGTACTGTACATCCATTTAGAGAGGGCATTCTGTGGTGGACAGAGCTAGAGTTAACATCTCTGCAGTAAGACAAACGTAATATAAGAGAAGCAGGACACAAAGTACGTGAGGATGGCTCGGGGGTGATCCGGATGGGTGCCATGCCCCCGGTCCGTAAATTGGAGAATTTAGCATTTTTCAAACACCTGAAACAGCTTTTCCCAGCAATCTAGAGCCATAATCATTATGCTTAATTCTATGTAAAAATATGTATATTTTTCTGCATATCTAAGTATACCTCTGGAGTTGTCTGTATCCTCCTGACTGGTGGTTATTTTCTTAAAGAAACTAAAATCTGGGTAAAAGATTGAAAGGAATGTGAGTCTTATTCAGTACATTTAGTTATTGCTTGCTTTTCTAAAGTCTACTAACCTTGCCAGCAGGCATGCCAGCTAAGCTAGTTTGACAAGCTAGCTACTCTAACTTGATTTATAGCCTGAAATGGCTTCTTGGTATCTAGTTATGAGGTTGGGAGATTGGGAACCTATCTGGGCTAACTAAAGCCAACTTCATAAAAATTGCTGTGTGGCGGCTAGTAGTAGTACTGCAGAGAACCCCCCCCCCCCCTCCCCCCCCAGGACAAATCTGAGGGGGCACATGCCCCTTTGCCCCCTATGGGCATGAAGAAGAGAAGTGATGTTTCAATTGTGTCAGTGTGTTTGGAGGAAGAGCTCTGGTTGGTAATCACTAAGTAAATGCAACTGGATTGAACTGGATGTATGAAGGTATGCAGAGTGAAGTGTATAGACAATTTGCAGATTCAGCAGGTTTCACAGTTACAGACCGGGTTAAAGACATGACATGTAAAAGAAAGGAGAACAGCTGCACACTGAGCATCTAAACAGTGTGAGGATATTTTCCTTTCTTTTCACATTTCTAGAACACATCAGTAACTCATCTACTACACTAATTCTGTCAATACTATTGAATATAAATCGATAGTTAAGTTATTATTAGACAGACTCAATCTAAATTCATAGATTTAACCATTCATTCAAACTGCTTGCTAGAAATAGAGCCTGTCTGATTGGCAGGGTTGTGCGGCAGGTACCAGACACAGACCAGGTTAGGTAGGTTAGGTAGGTTAGGGTAGGTTAGGGTAGGTTAGGTAGGTTAGGGTAGGACGACTCTGCTCTCCATAAGGCATTGCATATGAGACGATGCATGAATGCACATATCAGCTTTATTTTTTGTGGTGGGGCACGTTGGAGTGTGTGTGTGTGTGTGACCATGTGTCCTGACAGAATGTGTGTGTGGTGGTGTGCTGGTGGGCCTGGATGGGTGGGGGGGGTTGAGTGGGGTAAGGGTACAGTGGCTTGGGCACTCTCCCCCGGCCCATATGGCAGCAGACAGCAGTAGTAATCAAGGAAGTGGAGCAACAGGCCTGAGTCCTTATAATCCCTAACCACACTCTGACACGTGCCATGCTGACGCACACACCACCCGCCACACAAACACACTTGAATGCATGCACACGCACAAGCACACACACACACACACAAACGCACTCAAACATGCACATCATGCACACACATACATGTGTACACACAGAAGCACACGAAGAGATGAGCACTGACATCCAAAACATCTAAAAACACATACTCACAAAATACCATTTTCTTACATTTTTGTCATTTAGCAGACACTTATCCAGAGAGACTTACAAAAGCAATTAGGATTAAGTGCCTTGCTCAAGGGAACATAAAAAAAAATAATCTTCAAGTCAACTCCGGGAGTTAAACTAGTAACCTTTCGGTTACTGGCACAACACCATTAGCTGCTAGGCTACCTGCCGCCCTTCACTCACAACATACTGTTTAACAACTCCATTCTACCATGCTTGCCCTACATTCACAGGTACCACTCACGAAAGAGCAACATAGAGTACACACTCTGTCACAACAAGCACAATGAAACATCGACACATACATTATTGTTTGTCTATTTATTTGGATCCTCATTAGCTAAAGCGTTAGCTCCTCTTCCTGGGGTCCACAAAAAACCCACAACACGACAAGTCTATCAGTGTATCAGTGTTCTGTTACAAGGACAGTCACACAATTTTAAAACACAACGATATACAAACAGTGCAACATAGAAATGATACACGAATCAAGGGTGTCATTCATGCTGTCACACACACGTGCAGGGTCTTCTAAACACATCCATCCTCATTCAATGCACAACTAAATCACAGGGACACATTTACACACTTCGACTCCAACACACTTTAACAAACCTTTTCAATTTACCACAAAACACCTTGTTAACCCACCAAAACTCACAATGCACGCCCACAGACACACACACACAAACCCCTTTGTGGTGACGCACAAGGTCACACTCTCACAATGGTCTCTTATTGTTAATTGGCTGTTTAATCCTGTGGAATGTCTCTAATTAGTACACGCTGGCGGGTGAGGATCTTAATATGCTGCATTACAATAGACTGGCTGTAATGGGGATCTCAGACCATACTCTCTCACCTCCCATGTCCCAACACACACAAACACACAACACACACTCATACACACATGCACACACACACACACATGCGCACACACGCACGCACACACACACACACACACACACACACACACACACACACACACACACACACACACACACACACACACACACACACACACACGCACACACACGCACACACACACACACAGACACACACACACACACATACACATACACACACACACACACACACACACGCGCGCGCGCGCGCACACACACACATATACACACACACACACACACACACACACAGCAGAATCTGTAGACTGTTACAGTCACACATGCAAAGTCATTCATAATCATGATTTTCATTTCCAGTCAGGTTTCCATGATGAGGTCAGTTTGGGGTGTCAGTGACAGTAATTGAATGCGTTTATATTGATGAGCGATAGAGCATCTAGGACAGTTGAACCCTTGGAATTTGAAGAAGAAAAGAGGCACATCTAATACATGTGATCAATGACAAACAGATAATCATGAGCTACAGAACACCATTCAATAGAACACGCACTCTCTCAGTGCCTCAGACGTACATCAGACGCCGTTATCTGGCAACAAGTCATGTTATTGGAGGTCTTGCTAACTGTTGGCAAACAGTACTGTAAACCTTGATCTCACTTTACTGAATCTCCATGGTAGATCTCGACCCAGCCCGGCAATAGAGTCACAAGTTGTGTTTGCCGTCACTAGACTAGGCCTCTGTGCATGAGCAATGAACCAGTTACTGTTTGCTAGATTTTGCTGTGTGCTCCACAGCGTCCTTTATAGCTATCCAACTAAGGTCATTGTATTGCTTCGCCTGCAACGGGGTGTGAACAGTAAAAAAACAACTCTATAATAAGTCTGGATTCTATGCAGCCTGACTCTGATAAAACATTTCCACCAACAACGCTTATGATGACAAGGCCTTCCAGAGCCAAGTCTGTTCACTGTTTAAAGTGCCAGACTGAGGGCATGCTGGAAGCAGACACAGTCAGCACTGGGCCTAGTGACAGGTGTCATGCTGAGTAGAATGTGTGTAAGTGTGTACAGTGACATAGAGGTGGCCGTACTGATGCCAAGAGCTGAAGGGACAGAATAAGAGTGAGATGAAAAATAGATACCCAGGTTAAATGATGCAGAAGAGTAGTAGAGAGGAATATTGAGAGGAAAGGAATGAGACAGAAAAGGGTGGAGGGAGAGGTCAGACAAGAAGATGAGGGGGGCAGGGGAGGAGGGTGGACGTGTCGGGTGGTGGTGGGTGAGTCGAAGGAGGACCGGGCAGGGCAGCATCACTGCTGACACACTACTGCGGTCCAAATCCCAGCTTAGTGGGTCTAAAACAGGGCCGAGAAATCTCCCGCGAGGCCCCTAATGCTGAGACCGCTGTCACCCCCAATCACTCACACCTGCTTAATCCCCACGCCGTGACCCAACACTGACACACACACAGCCGCCCGCCCACAGCCACCGCACACCAACACCGGGCAGCCCATTGGCCCTGGCGGGTGGCCGGTCCCAGCACTTGGTGACACGAGCTGCAGGGTCAACCTTCTGTGCCAGGGGGGAGGGGAGAGGCGCAAGGGGGGGGGAAAGGGGGTACAAGAGCCAGCTGGGTAGAATTGGGGTGGGCTTCAGTAGTGTTTAGCATAGTAGTAATGCTATAAGATGGTTTAGGAGAATGTATGTTGTATGATGCACAGAGAGAGGGAGTGAAGGCATTTAAAGAGACCAGGATGCACATACTAAAACAACAATTTCCTCCTACAACACAACACCTGGTTCTATTGTTCTTGTCATATCAAATGATAAGCATTTGTTTTCTTGTTTATTCTGCAGGTACTATGTGAACAATATATCCTCTGTGCTCTGAGAATGCATTTGAGAGTCAGACATGCTCATGTTGCTGAAATTGGTCTCTTTTGTGTCTCCCTGTAGGTCCTGTCAATGTCTCTACCAACACTGCACCCCAGAAAGGTCCAGAGAGCCACAAGCCTATGAAGACAGTGCGCTCGGCTCGCAGTGAATCAAAGTGCTGCAGTGAATTAGGAGAGAGGGCCTGGATGAGAGGGGATGCAGGGGTTTCTCATGGTCTCACATAGAATGGTCTCACTTACTTAGAATTAATTGTCAAAGTTTATTTTGGAAGTGTTAATCCTAATTTAACCGTCTGCAAACAAGCAAACAGATAAAGAATCAGATTAAGTGAATAATACCATTTGGATTTATCAACATAAAGCTGAAACCCAGCCATGCTCAGGTTACGCTTCATATACTATACTGAACAAAAATATAAACGCAACATGCAAGAATTTCAAAGATCTTACTGAGTTACATTTCTGTTTTACCTAATTTCTACCAGCATGTTAAATGTGCAACCAGAGGGAAAAAAACTGTAGACCACCTTTACTCCACACATAGAGACGTGTACAAAGCTCTCCCTCGCCCTCCATTTGGCAAATCTGACCATAATTCTATCCTCCTGATTCCTGCTTACAAACAAAAACTAAAGCAGGAAGCACCAGTAACTTGGCCAATAAGAAAGTGGTCAGATGAAGCAGATGCTAAACTACAGGAATGTTTTGCTAACACAGACTGGAATATGTTCTTCCGATGGCATTGAGGAGTACACCACATCAGTCACTGACTTCATCAATAAGTGCATCGATGACATCGTCCCCACAGTGACCATACGTACATACCCCAACCAGAAGCCATGGATTACAGGCAACATCCACACTGAGCTAAAGGGTAGAGCTGCCGCTTTCAAGGAGCGGGACTCTAACCCGGAAGCTTAGAAGAAATCCTGCTATGCCCTCTGACAAACCATCAAACAGGCAAAGCGTCAATACAGGACTAAGATTAAATCGTACTACACCGGTTTTGATGCTTGTCGGATGTGGCAGGGCTTGCAAACTATTACGGACTACAAAGGGAAGCACAGCCGCGAGCTGCCCAGTGACACAAGCCTACCAGATGAGCTAAATTACGTCTATACTCGCTTTGAGGCAAGAAACACTGAAGCATGCATGCATCAGCTGTTCCGAGCAACTGTTTGACCACGCTCTCCGTAGACGATGTGAGTAAGACCTTTAAACAGGTCAACATTCACAAGGCCGCAGGGCCAGATGGATTACCAGGACGTGTACTTCGAGCATGTGCTGACCAACTGGCAAGTGTCTTCACTGACATTTTCAACCTCTTCCTGTTTGTAATACCGACATGTTTCAAGCAAACCAGCTACACTGCCCTTTCACACCTGGACAAAAGGAACACCTATGTGAGAATGCTATTCATTGGCTACAGTTCAGCGTTCAACGCCATAGTGCCCTCAAAACTCATCACTAAGCTAAGGACCCTGGGACTAAACACCTCCCTCTGCAACTGGATCCTGGACTTTCTGACGGGCTGCCCCCAAGTGGTAAGGGTAGGCAACAACACATCCGCCACGCTGATCCTCAACACGGGGGCCCCTCAGGGGTGCGTGCTCAGTCCCCTCCTGTACTCCCTGTTCACTCATGACTGCATGGCCAGGCACGACTCCAACACCATCATTAAACTTGCCGATGACACAACAGTGGTAGGCCTGATCACCGACAACGACGAGACAGCCTATAGGGAGGAGGTCAGAGACCTGGCCGTGTGGTGCCAGGACAACAACCTCTTCCTCAATGTGATCAAGACAATTGTAGACTACAGGAAAAGGAGGACCGAGCACGCCCCCATTCTCATCGAAGGGGCTGTAGTGGAGCAGGTTGAGAGCTTCAAGTTCCTTAGTGTCCACATCACCAACAAACTAACATGGTCCACGCACACCAAGACAGTCATGAAGAGGGCACGACAAAACCTATTCCCCCTCAGGAGACTGAAAAGATTTGGCATGGGTCCTCAGATCCTCAGTAGGTTCTACAGCTGCACCATCGAGAGCATCCTGACTGGTTGCATCACTGCCTGGTATGGCAACTGCTCGGGCTCCGATCGCAAGGCACTACTGAGGGTAGTGCGTACGGCCCAGTGCATTACTGGGGCCAAGCTTCCTGCCATCCAGGACCTCTATACCAGACGGTGTCAGAGGAAGGCCCTAAAAATGGTCAAAGACTCCAGCCACCCTGGTCATAGACTGTTCTCTCTGCTACCGCATGGCAAGCGGTACCAGAGCACCAAGTCTAGATCCAAAAGACTTCTAAACAGCTTCTACCCTAAAGCCATAAGACTCCTGAACATCTAATCAAATGGCTACCCAGACTATTTGCATTGCCCCCCCCCCCCTTTTACGCTGCTGCTACTATCTGTTTATTATCTATGCATAGACACTTTAATAACTCTACCTATATGTACATATTACCTCAATTACCTCGACTAACTGGTGCCCCCGCATATTGACTCTGTACCGGTACTCCCTGTTTATAGCCTCGCTATTGTTATTTTACTGCTGCTCTTTAATTATTTGTTACTTTTATTTCTTATTCTTTTTTTTAGGTATTTTTCTTAAAACTGCATTTTTGGTTAAGGGCTTGTAAGTAAGCATTTCACTGTAAGGTCTACACCTGTTGTATTCGGTGCATGTCACAAATAAAATTTGATTTGATTTGAATGAAATCAGTGAATTGAAATATATTCATTAGGCCCTAATCTATAGATTTCACATGACTGGGAATACAGATATGTATGTTGGTCAAAGATACCTTAAAATAAAGGTAGGGGCGTGGATCAGGAAACCAGTCGGTATCTTTTGTGACCACAATTTTACTCACGCAGCACGACACATCTCCTTCGCATAGAGTTGATCTGGCTGTTGATTGTGGCCTGTGGAATGTTGCCCACTCATTTTCATTGGGTGTGTGAATTTTCTGGATATTGGCGGGCACTGGAACTCGCTGTCGTACATGTCAATCAAGAGCATCCCAAAAATGCTCAATGGGTGACATGTCTGGTGAGTATGCAGGCCATGGAAGAACTGGGACATTATCAGCTTCCAGGAATTGTCTACAGATGGGGAAGAACATCATCATGATGAAACATGAGGTGATGGTGGTGGATGAATGGCACGACAATGGGCCTCAGGAACTCGTCATGGTATCTCTTTGTATTCAAGTTGCCATCAATAAAATGCAATTGTGTTTGTTGTCTGTAGCTTACGCCTGCACATACCATAACCCCACCGCCGCAATGAGGCACTCTGTTCACAACCTTGACATCAGCAAACCGCTCGCCCCCACATAACACAATACATGCTGTCTGTCATCTGCCCGGTACAATTGAACCCGGAATTAATTAGTGAAGAGCACACTTCTCCAGCGTGCCAGTTGCCATTGAAGGTGAGCATTTGCCCACTGAAGTCGGTTACGACGCCAAACTGCAGTCAGGTCAAGACCCTGGTGAAGACAATAAGCATGCAGGTGAGCTTCCCTGAGACTGTTTCTGACAGTTTGTGCAGAAATTCTTTGGTTGTGTAAGCCCACAGTTTCATCAGCTGGTGGCTGGTGTCAGTCAATCCCGCAGGTGAAGAAGCCAGAGGTGGAGGTCCTGGGCTGGCGTGGTTGCAGTTGTGAGGCTGGTTGGACCTACTGCCAAATTCTCTAAAATGACGTTGGAGGCGGCTTATGGCAAAGAAAATAACATTCAACTCTCTGGCAACAGCTTTGGTGGACATTCCTGCACTCAGCATGCCAATTGCATGCTCCATTAAAACTTAAGACATCTGTGGCATTGTGTTGTGTGACAAAACTGCAAATTTTAGAGTGGCCTTTTACTGTCCCCAGCACAAGGTGCACCTGTGTAATAATCATGCTGTTTAATCAGCTTCTTGATATGCCACACCTGATATGCCACACTTCTCACTAATACGGATGTAAACAAATGTTTGCAAAAAATTGGAGAGAAACAAGTGTTTAGTGCTTATGGAACATCTCTGGGATCTTTTATTTCAGTATATGAAACATGGGACCAAGAGTTTACATTTTGATTTTATATTTTTGTTCAGTGTATATAGTGAAAACATAATAAAATAATAGCACATCTATCCAACTTCTCTGATGTACTGTGTAGTTGTGCACTTCATCTCTAGGTACAGTGCATGGGAAAATATTCAGACCCCTTTACTTTTTACACATTTTGTTATGTTACAGCCTTATTCTAAAATGGATGAAATACAAAATGTTCCTCATCAATCTATACACAATACCCCATAATGAGAAAGCAAAAACAGGTTTTTAGAAATGTTTTCAAATGTATTAAAAATAAAAAACAGAAATACCTTATTTACATAAGTATTCAGACCCTTTGCTATGAGACTCGAAATTGAGCACAGGTGCATCCTGTTTCCGTTGATCATCCTTGGAGCCACTTGATTGGAGTCCACCTGTGGTAAATTTAATTGATTGGACATGACTTGGAAAGGCACAGACCTGTCTATATAAGGTCCCACTTTTGACAGTGCATGTCAGAACAAAAGCAAAGCCATGAGGTCGAAGGAATTGTCCGTAGAGCTCCGTGAGAGGATTGTCGAGGCACAGATCTGGGGAAGGGTACCAAAGAAATTCTGCAGCATTGAAGATCCCCAAGAACACAGTGGCCTCCATTCTTCTTAAATGGAAGAAGTTTGGAACCACCAAGACTCCTCCTAGAGCTGGCCATCCGGCCAAACTGAGCAATCAGGGAAGAAGGGCTTTGGTCAGGGAGGTGACCACGAACCCAATGGTCACTCTGACTGAGCTCCAGAGTTCCTTTGTGGAGATGGGAGAACCTTCCAGAGGGACAACCATCTCTGCAGCACACCACCAATCAGGCCTTTATGGTAGTGGCCAGACGGAAGCACATGACAGCACATGACAGCCCGCTTGGAGTTTACCAAAAGGCACCAAAAGACTCTCAGACCAACAAGATTTTCTGGTCTGGTGAAACCAAGATCTCTTTGGCCTGAATGCGATTGCATCACTTCTGGAGGAAACCTGGCACCATCCCTACAGTGAAGCATGGTGGTGGCAGCATCATGCTGTGGGAATGTTTTTCAGCGGCAGGGACTGGAAGACTAGTCAGGATCGAGGCAAAGATGAACAGAGCAAAGTACAGAGGGATCCTTGATAAAAACCTGATCCAGAGCGCTCAGGACCTCAGACTGGGGCGAAGGTTCACCTTCCAACAGGACAAAGACCCTAAGCACACAGCCAAGACAACACTGGAGTGGCTTTGGGACAAGTCTCTGAATGTCCTATAGTGGCCCAGCCAGAGCCCGGGCTTGAACCCAATCAAACATCTCTGGAGAGACCTGAAAATAGCTGTGCAGCAACACTCCCCATCCAACCTGACAGAGCTTGAGAGGATCTGCAGAGAAGAATGTGAAAAACTCCCCAAATACAGATGTGCCATGCTTGTAGCGTCATACTCAAGAAAACTTGAGGCTGTAATCGCTGCCAAAGGTGCTTCAACAAAGTACTGAGTAAAACTTTTTTTTTACGTATTTTGCTTTCTTATTATGGAGTATTTAGTGTAGATTGATTAGGACACATAACAATTTAATACATTTTAGAATAAGGTTGTAACCTAACAAAATGTGGAAAAAGTCAAGGGGTCTGAATATTTCCAAAGGTATATACAGTATTTATTTATTTAATAAACGTACCTAGCCTGCTTTTATATTGGTCTCTCCTGTCTGTAGAATGCCTACTGCTGTGTGTTTATACTGGTGTTAATCTGTATGGTAGCTATACGTACTGTATATATTTCCGTGTGTCTGTGTGTGTACAGATTGTCAGGTGTGGGACAGTAATTGACAAGGACACTGATCCGGTGGCTGGATTAGGTCAGTGTCGGTGGAAACTAGGAATGAGGGACAGCTATTCCTGAACTGGAGAATATATACACTGCTCAAAAAAATAAAGGGAACACTTAAACAACACATCCTAGATCTGAATGAAAGAAATAATCTTATTAAATACTTATTTCTTTACATAGTTGAATGTGCTGACAACAAAATCACACAAAAATAATCAATGGAAATCCAATTTATCAACCCATGGAGGTCTGGATTTGGAGTCACACTCAAAATTAAAGTGGAAAACCACACTACAGGCTGATCCAACTTTGATGTAATGTCCTTAAAACAAGTCAAAATGAGGCTCAGTAGTGTGAGCCTCCACGTGCCTGTATGACCTCCCTACAACGCCTGGGCATGCTCCTGATGAGGTGGCGGATGGTCTCCTGAGGGATCTCCTGCCAGACCTGGACTAAAGCATCCGCCAACTCCTGGACAGTCTGTGGTGCAAAGTGGCGTTGGTGGATGGAGCGAGACATGATGTCCCAGATGTGCTCAATTGGATTCAGGTCTGGGGAATGGGCGAGCTAGTCCATAGCATCAATGCCTTCCTCTTGCAGGAACTGCTGACACACTCCAGCCACATGAGGTCTAGCATTGTCTTGCATTAGGAGGAACCCAGGGCCAACCGCACCAGCATATGGTCTCACAAGGGGTCTGAGGATCTCATATCGGTACCTAATGGCAGTCAGGCTACCTCTGGCGAGCACATGGAGGGCTGTGCGGCCCCCCAAAGAAATGCCACCCCACACCATGACTGACCCACCGCCAAACCGGTCATGCTGGAGGATGTTGCAGGCAGCAGAACATTCTCCACGGCGTCTCCAGACTCTGTCACGTCTGTCACGTGCTCAGTGTGAACCTGCTTTCATCTGTGAAGAGCACAGGGCGCCAGTGGCGAATTTGCCAATCTTGGTGTTCTCTGGCAAATGCCAAACGTCCTGCACGGTGTTGGGCTGTAAGCACAACCCCCACCTGTGGACGTCGGGCCCTCATACCACCCTCATGGAGTCTGTTTCTGACCGTTTGAGCAGACACATGCACATTTGTGGCCTGCTGGAGGTTATTTTGCAGGGCTCTGGCAGTGCTCCTCCTGCTCCTCCTTGCACAAAGGCGGAGGTAGCGGTCCTGCTGCTGGGTTGTTGCCCTCCTACGGCCTCCTCCACGTCTCCTGATGTACTGGCCTGTCTCCTGGTAGCGCCTCCATGCTCTGGTCACTACGCTGACAGACACAGCAAACCTTCTTGCCACAGCTCGCATTGATGTGACATCCTGGATGAGCTGCACTAACTGAGTCACTTGTGTGGGTTGTAGACTCCGTCTCATGCTACCACTAGAGTGAAAGCACTGCCAGCATTCAAAAGTGACCAAAACATCAGCCAGGAAGCATAGGAACGGGTGGTCTGTGGTCCACCTGCAGAACCACTCCTTTATTGGGGGTGTCTTGCTAATTGCCTATAATTTCCACCTGTTGTCTATTCCATTTGCACAACAGCATGTGAAATTTATTGTCAATCAGTGTTGCTTCCTAAGTGGACAGTTTGATTTCACAGAAGTGTGATTGACTTGGAGTTACATTGTGTTGTTTAAGTGTTCCCTTTATTTTTTGAGCAGTATATATAGACCAAGATTTTCTGTCCTGCTGCCTGAGGACAACAACCAGGCATTTCTAATCAGGTGCTACTTTTTTATATTGTTAGCAGATTTGTTTGCAGACTTGTTAAAATGAACAGGTCTGCAAACTACACCTGCGATATAACAGCTCCAATGTCTTCCCTGTGGCTCAGTTGGTAGAGCATGGTGTGTGCAATGCCAGGGTTGTGGGTTCAATTCCCACAGGGGGCCAGTACAAAAAAAATGTATGAAATGAATGCATTCACTACTGTAAGTTGCTCTGGATAAGAGCATCTGCTAAATGATTTTAATCTAAGTAACAAATAGGTATGTGTGTAGGAATTAAGTGGACATTGCCTGAATTACCATAATGAACAGGTTTCTACTAGTTTCCTGAACATGGTAAGCAACATGGTGGAAGACTTCAGACATACTTGTTCAGTGGGGAATTCTAGAAGACAGATTCAATCTTTATGTTGATTTGTCCTGTCCATTTTCCACCCCTGTGGGAGATGTGTTATTCTGAGGCCCTTGCATGCTTGCAGCCTCAATCATGTATTTTCACTTTAACTGTTCCCTTCTAGCAGTTCATTAGGACAGCCCACTTCTCGGGGGACGGGGGGGGGAGCAAGGGCTCTGGGCTGGCCCGTTTTTATGCTAGTGTTAAGGTGGTTATCAATGTGATGACTGAACAAATAAAGAAACAGAGCACTTTTTGAACATTCTCTATACGGATGTTCTCTCTCAGATCTGAAGACTTCACATTAAAACAGGGACACAGAATGACACTGTGCTCTAGGCCTAACTTACCACAGCTGAGAACAAATAGCTGATACAATGATGTTAATGTAAGGTTTCAGTTTTATCTCAGATAGAGCAGCACAGCTCCAATGGTCTGAATACTGTTGAAGGGATACCTAAAATAATGTTTAGTATAGGGCTCTACGGATACCCCTCCATCCATGGACTTCACTTCATTCAGAATATGGCTTGTCTATATGGCTTGTTGTTCAAATGTGGTACTTTACTGCCCTCTATTGATCATTTTTTTAGCTCCAAAAATTAAGAGAATAAACCATGTTTTTTATTTTTATTTATGTTTCTCCATTGCCTCAAAACTCAGTACTGGACCCTTTCTGTAAGTCCTTCATACAAGGATTTATAAATATATATATAAATCACACATTATCATCTATTTTGTCCTTTACTTGAAACAACATTTGACTGAGATCGTTAACGCATTCAGAAAAACACCAGATTGGGATGGTAATAGCAAACAAACCTAACTCATGATCGTTCACAAGAATTTCGCTACACCTGCAGTAACATCTGCTAAACATGTGTATGTGACAAATAACATTTGATTTGATCAAATGTGTGCTTTTTACAGCTCTGGCCATAATATTAAATATATCTTTGTTAGTAGTAACTGATTCACAGTCAATGAACTAAACAAAACTGACAGACGTGTGTAACATCCATTTATTACCACATATGAGAAATCTGGAAATTTCAAACATTGTTTTATTTAAACATCTCAACATTTCAAATTCAAATTAAGAAATGAAAATGATTTAAGTTAAAAGGGTGACACATCAACCTGAGAAGCGAAGGGGGAGGTCTAAATATCCGTGACCATTCCAATTACAGCTCACATAACATTAACATACATGATCACTTTACCAATTAGACTGTTTTTGGTTTGCAAGAGAGCATTGACCACCAGCTCCATAAACCTCACAACAAGGCCCCTCAGAAGGAGTGATCACAAAGAAGAACACTGGATTCACTATTTGTTTGCAAAAGCCTTAAAATGCTGTCTCCAATTATTTATAGCAGAAGCCAAATTTGAGAATTCAAAGACAAAGGGAAAATAGTGCCAATCATATGAGGCAATGAAATGAGAATGAACAATCTAGAATCCCCTTGGACAGCCAAAACAAATCACAAGCTTCAACACCTGTAGAAACGATAGCTTACATCGATTTTGTTTTCTGTACAAAATTTTATTTGAATCCCCCCCACCTCCATAAGCATAAAAAATAAACATAATACCCATGATAATGATCAATATTGTAATAATAAACAATTGCTCTAGAGATGTTTTTGAATTGTATACAATTTGCTGTGCTGATCAGAATCTACACGCTCACACACAAAGGGGGAGGGTGGGGGCTGGACTCTCGTTCATGTGTTGCCATGAAAGATACCAGCTCAGTCTCTATTTCACTGGAAGAGTGGGGAAGGAGGAAGGGACTAGGGCAGTTGTTCTAGCACCCTGCAGAGAAAGAGGTACTCCCCTCTGCAGACAAAAACCTAACCCCATCCTCCTGTGACCACAACCTGTCAGATTCCCTGTCTTCTGTTTAATCTGATCTCTCCACACGGCATCATGACAATGGAACATCTGATTTGATGGTGTGGTGGTGGGAGATCTGACCAGCAACAAGCAGGTACATGCACAAAAGAGTACCCATAATAGTCTGCTGCCGAGAGTACTAAGAAAACACCACTATACACGTTATTCTTATCATAATCATTGTTTCTCTATATCACTACCAACATAAGAGAGGGCGAGGGAAGGGAGGTAGGGGAGGGCGAGGGAAGGGAGGAGGGGAGGGCGAGGGATGGTAGGAAGGAAGGGAGGGGGAGGAAAGGGGAGGGAGGGCAGGGAAGGGAGGAAAGGGAGGGCAGACTGGTGAGGGGAGGAGAGGTAAATCAGGTAGGCGTCTAAGCACGCTCCCCACGGATACGACGGGCCAGCTGGATGTCTTTGGGCATGATGGTGACACGCTTGGCGTGGATGGCGCACAAGTTGGTGTCCTCAAACAGACCAACCAGGTAAGCCTCGCTGGCCTCCTGCAGACAACAAAGAACAGGTTGGAGAAATGGCTCACAACAACACACTTAAAAATGTGTGGACAATATCAACCTGTAAAATTATATATTGTCATACATTCAGGCACATGATCGAAGCATTCCTCTTCAGTGTGTGATAATTTTTTTTGTAAGTAATAATGCATAATGCAATTATTGTCCTCATGCCTCAAACTTGAGATATGTGGTTTATGAAAGCTTGTATCCCTTAGTTGGGGTTAGCACTGACCTGCAGGGCTCCAATGGCTGCACTCTGGAAACGCAAGTCAGTCTTGAAGTCCTGAGCGATTTCTCTCACCAGGCGCTGGAAGGGCAGCTTGCGGATCAGCAGCTCAGTGGACTTCTGGTAACGACGGATCTCACGCAGGGCCACAGTACCAGGCCTGGAAGGAAACACACACAGTTAGAACAATCCCATGACTAACACCACTGTATGGATTCATTACAAAAATCCAGAGTCAAACATGTCATCAAACTCTTTAGGCCTAAATCCTTCTCTCTTGCATCAGGCAGTGATGGAGTCATAATAAGGGCCAGTAGTGTGGCTCAGGGACAGAGGGCAGCTTTGGCAAGACCTTTCAGCCTCTCTGTCACTCTCACCTGTAGCGATGGGGCTTCTTGACCCCGCCAGTAGAAGGGGCACTCTTGCGGGCAGCTTTGGTGGCCAGCTGCTTACGTGGGGCTTTGCCTCCAGTAGATTTACGGGCTGTCTGCTTGGTACGGGCCATGGCTCCTATAAATCACCTGAACAAAGGGGAGAACCACAATAATTACTATAGCTTAAACTTTTAGTCATTGCAATTATACCTGATAATAAGTAACTGAATTTGTATTCATCCATTACCTCGGCTGATTCAAAACTTTCACAAAATGTGAAAAGCCTTGTGAAACAAGACTATTTCTGTACAATAATTGGGTGTTCCACTCACTGTCATTGAACACATCTAGAACCCAAAAAAGTGTTGAGAGGCTACAACATGAATCTTCCCAATCAAAGTCGACAGTGGGCCAATCAATCAATCAATGGGGGGAAACGACGGCATTGGTTGGTTAGTCAATCTAATTGTGTAAACATATGACTAAGCCCAATCAGCGTGTGTTCTGTCACGAGGAGGCGGGATCTACAGCTCATAGGCGTTGTTGGTAGCGACCGCCCACTCCGCTGTGACGATGGCGGCTGCTTGATGCGCAACCGGGATAAAGACCAGAGGCAGAAGAGCAAAGGAGTACCACTAAAACTTTGATATTTAAATAAACAGCTGTTTGACAATATCATCAAACAACTAATATACGTAAAAGAAGACATCTCAGAGAACTCGTATGTAGGCACAGAAACGGACTTCGAACCCCAATGCCTGCGTACAACCGAAGCGAACCCGCGCATAATTTGAAATTGTTTTTATCCAGTTGCACTAGCTGTAGAAAAGGCTGCAATTCTGTGCGGTTTCGACAGTCGGGTTTGTTATTTTTCTCTACGACGAAAATGAGATGGATTTCCAACAAAATAACACCACAATTGATGCAAACTGAAACTTTTCAAATGTGAAGATCACGTAAATTAAAAGCAGTCGAGTGTTTGACTTACCTACACCAAAAGTGGTTAAAAAGAATGTGAGAAGTGTTTAGCTTGTCTGGCGGTGTCAGTATTTTCTTCCTCGTATCCACAATGGGAACAACCGTCCAGCGGGAAAATGGCCGCTATGTCAATCATTTCTCCCAGAATGCCATAGTGTATACAAACATTTCTTGTTTCGTTTCATTTGTGGCGCTTCAGACCACTAGCGGTTCTGGGGGGCAGTGCCCCTGTGACAAGAATTTTGGACCCCCTTGTGCTCCCCCTAAATGTGGAGTATGAAATAATTTTAACATACATTTTTGCTATCGCTTTTTTTTTTTTTACATCCGTTAGTGGAGCTGGCCCCTCTAACAGTACAACTGGCCCAAGCTTGCCCCCCCCCCCGTTGAAATGGTCTAGAACCGCCAATGCTTCAGACACATCTTTGGATATTTTTTTGTACGCCACTGAATGATATTTTGTATCAGTCTCCAAATTTCATATGCGAACATAGTAGCCTACTTGCTATAAATATTGTTCTCAAGATGTGGAAAAGTTTTGGCTTTTCAATTTGCCATGCTCAAGAAAGCTATTATGCTGAAGTAATTGTGCATTTCTATATCATCGTACAACCTTAGTCACAAGTCTTGTGCAAATGTCACCCTGCAATGTCAAAGGTCTGGTTTCCAATCAATGGTGTAAAGTACTTAAGTAAAAATACGTAAGTACTACTTTAGTTTGAGGTATTTTATCATTTGGATTTAAAAAAAAAAAGTTTACTCCACACATTATCCCCGACACCCAAAGGTACACGTTACATTTTGAATGTTTAGGACAGGAAACGGGTCCAATTCACGCACTTACCAAGAGAACGACCCTGGTCATCCCTACTCTCTCGGATCAGGCACTCACAGAACAGACGCTTACACATATTTAGCAGCTGATATTGCGGGTGTAGCGAAATGTGTTCCTAGATCCAACAGTGCAGTAATAGCTAAACAATTCACACATCTTAAAATGGAATTAAGAAATATATTAAGACGAGGAAAGTCTGAGTATGAATGTGATGGAAAGATTTTGGACATGCTTGTAAATGATGTCTGAGTGTTACTGTGCCCCTGGTTATCCGTAAAAAAAAAAAAAAAGTTAAACGGTGCCGTGTGCAGATAAGGAATTTGAAATTTACACTTTGATAAAGTATATTTAAAACCGAATACTTACTCATGTAGTATTGTACTGGTGAGTTTCACTCATCATTTTCTATAAAAATTTGAAAAAGTGTCTTTACTTGTAGTCAAGTAAAACAAGTGGGTACTTTTTCCCCTACCACGGTTTCCAATGAATATGACAGTTCAAATAATATGAAACGGTTCACTATTTAAACTATACAGTAAATCGATTAAAATACCATTGCCAGCAGCATACAACTCAGTACAGGCCAATCACTTCACTCAACCAGTTGTGGAACATTAGTTTATCACCTTTGTATGAGAATTCTGGATATTACAAATGTCTGCTTAAAAAAAACAAAGTAAAATAAACGAAATCAGTATGAAAAGGGTATCACAACCTGAGAAAGGAACTCAAATAATCTGGATAAAAACATGGGAAAAATACAAACATTGTGCTACATATAGGCCTATGCAATATTTTGAATCATGCAAAGTCATATTTTTATTGATCAATTTCAGCACAGAATTAACCATTTGTAAATGTATCATGTAAACAGTAGAAACACTAGTTGTAAAAAAATTTATAAAGGGTACATGTAAAAACACCACATGTATACCAATTAGAAAACCAACCCTGTTATAATAATATCAATAGTAGGAGGGGGAAATGCTTGCCCAAGATGCTTCATGCATGCACCCTTTGCTGTGCCGAGTTGCATACACATTAAAGGTGTGACTCAGATCAGCTTCAAAACAGATACAAAGTACCCTAAAACTCTGCTGCTAAGCAAACTAAGGGGGACAAGACTACACACTACCTGTGTCACATAATTACTCAAATCAAGCTCCTTATAAGGATAAGTGGGAAGGGAGGAAAAGACAGGCTGAGGTAAAAATAAGGAGGCGTCTAAGCACGCTCCCCACGGATACGACGGGCCAGCTGGATGTCTTTGGGCATGATGGTGACACGCTTGGCGTGGATGGCGCACAAGTTGGTGTCCTCAAACAGACCAACCAGGTAAGCCTCACTGGCCTCCTGCAGACAAAAAAAAAGAAGTTAAATTCAGCTGACATGCATAAGCTCTAACTTGGTATGGACCAATGCATTATTTGAACATTTGGGGAGAGGACTGCCAGTAGGTCACCACCTTTTAAGGGATACTTTGGGATTTTGGCAATGAGGCCCTTTATCCACTTCCCCCGAGTCAGTATGAAGAAAGTTTGAGCCAATGCTAACTAGCATTAGTGCAATGACTAAAAGTTATTTATATCTACGAGCATGCTAGCAGATACCCATAGACTTTCAGTCATTGTGCTAATACTAACCAACTTTCTTCATACTGGACAGACGTATGGCATTCAGTAGTTCATCCGAATCAGCAAAAGATGATAAAGGGCCTCATTGCCAAAATTATGACGTTTCCCTTTGAGTGTACAGATTCCCGATAGGTCTGGCTTTAGTGTTATTTGGTGGGTTAACGAAAATCATAAACCCTGACCTGCAGGGCTCCAATGGCTGCACTCTGGAAACGCAGGTCAGTCTTGAAGTCCTGAGCGATTTCTCTCACCAGGCGCTGGAAGGGCAGCTTGCGGATCAGCAGCTCAGTGGACTTCTGGTACCGACGGATCTCACGCAGGGCCACAGTACCAGGCCTGGAGTTAAACACACAGTAATTAACCACTGGTCCTTTACCTACACAAAATTATTAAAGGAGACCATGACACCAGGTGGGTCAAAGTCTGTTCAGGCACTACGCGTTGTCACTCTCCATCACCTGTAGCGATGGGGCTTCTTGACCCCGCCAGTAGAAGGGGCACTCTTGCGGGCAGCTTTGGTGGCCAGCTGCTTACGTGGGGCTTTGCCTCCAGTAGATTTACGGGCTGTCTGCTTGGTACGGGCCATGGCTCCTACAAATTACCTGATTAAAGGCAAAATTGAGACAGGAATGTTCCACTGGATATCATAAGGTGAATGCACCAATTTTAAGTCGCTCTGGATAAGAGCATCTGCTAAATGACGTAAATGGAAGTGTAACCAACTAGATATCAAATTGCAGTGTAAAACCATGTTAGCCTGCTGAAAACGCCACAATGCGACGTGTCAACATACTTCCAAATGCCAAGCTTTCATGAGGCATTTGATTTTAGGTGAGACATTTTAGCTCTATGAACTCATAAAAGTGCATCGTTTGGTCTATTAATGATTGGATACACTATCCAATAAGTGGTGTTTGGAATAATCTGTTAGAAGAAGTTAACTAATGTTACGTTAGAAGCAAAAATATTGTCATCGGATTACAGATACTTTTTCAAAAGAAGACAGTTACATTTAGAAAGAACGTTATGACAATACATTGACACCCTTCAATGACTTTCAATTCATCATTGGAAAAAAGGCACGTTTAAATTTGTTCCACCTGACCATAAATTGAGACCACTAGGATGACACACAAAAAGCGTTCGATGGATCTTTTGTTTAACGATTCTAAAGGAAAATTAATCCAAATGTAAAAGGAAGTAATCAGATTACGTTACTGAGTTAGTACTGGTTAATCCAAAAATTATATTAGAGGACAATTTGACAGGTAACTAGTAGCCGACACCACTTAAAGTAACCTACCAATCAAGAACATGCTTACAATTTGATATTTGTTTACAACACTGATTATACCCAAGTCTGTGGCTCAATTACGCAAAGATGTACATCAAATTGAGCGAATTACAGCGTAAAGGTTTCTTACAACTACCAATCGGGACTTGTTAAGTGATCTGATGGGCGGGATTTTCTTCCTTGTCCGCCAATGAGCAATGTTTTTCACCAAATAGGTCCCGCCTCTTACGCATTGGAGACGATGGCTGCTGTAACAGGAACGTATTAACGGGAAGGAAAATTCGAATGTGTTTTACAAGAGGGTGACAATTAAAACGACATTTAAACGATGACATTGCTGCTTTATACTAATAAACACATTGAAGATTGTTCTAGACACCACTAGGAATCGATTGAAAAACTTCAGTACTCAGAAGATCACTCAGAACCGGTGCATAACCGTGTCAAATTCGACAGGAGTGTTTTGGTCTCTAGTTACTACAAGCAGATAATAGCTTGCTTTTTCGGTCGTCGAGCTTGGGTTTCCCTATGATTGCGGATTTAGTTGCAAAAAGATACTATCTAAAGAACAAAAAAGTGAAAATTCACAAATACACAATATATTTTTTTTAATATTTCAAACGCGACACTTACCTTTGATACAACAGCTAATGTTTAAATGTGAAACTGGTCTCGTGTCCTTATTTATTGCGTTGTTCCCACAACAGAATGGAGTCCTATATTGGGTTAAAATGGCAGGTTACCCACAATGCATCTGCTGCGACAAGAGAGACCAACTTTTCTGCACGTTTATCAATTGACCCATTCAGTCAATTATCAATCATCTTAACTGAAAGACATGATCAGTACATTCAGAAAAGCGTGATATACTACATAACGTGCGATGTTTTTTAAATGTCCATTTATTGCATTGGCAGATATTGACCATTTAAATGTAAGACAATTATGGACTAATTGAAGGTGTTTTATGGGACACGATTCAACGTGAGCGTACGAGACAAAATGTCTATAATTACAAAATTAGTAATTACTGGATTTCTGTTACCTAAAGTTGTTAATGTAAGAAATCAAACAACTTAGATTCTCAGATGACATTTCTTGGAAGGTTTGTGTATTGTGACAAACATTGCTTTAGTATTATATACAAGTTTTAAATCACAAAAGTACTAAAATACCTAGCAAAAATCGTATCATTTTATACATTTTGGGCCTACAAATATCTTATTACCAGGGGTGGTTTTTACACAAGCCCTCCTCGAGGTGGCGATAGAGGCCCATCAGTTCGTGCTGATCCAGCAGAGCATGGACTGGAGACGTCGGAGGGCTCCGCTGACGCTCGTTGAACTCCCGGGTACTGCTCTGCTAGTAGATTCGGCCAGAGAGGCTGAAAACTGTGTCTAGCGGTCAATCTTTGATAAACAAACAATCAAACTTTACTCGGTGTGGCGGCAGTTCGCACGGCTGTGCTGAGACTGGGTCAGATATGGTAAGAGATATTGATGGAGAAGAAAGTAAAGCAAGTATGGAGCACAGTGGTACAAATAAAGGAGGGAGTAAGAAAAAGAAAGCGGGAGAGAAAGTGTAGGGGGTTTGAAACGGAGCGGGAGGTCTATGGAGGCAGAAAAGGAAGTTTGAGGAGAGCAACAGTTTCCAACGCTAGCGGCAGTTCGGTGGTCGGAAGGGCAAGATAAGACGCGAGGGGAGCATGGAGGTCAGGAGGAACATAAAGTGGTTCTGAAGTTTAGGGAGGACAGAGGAGTTGGGGCGATGAGTCCGATAAAGTTGACGGCTGTGATAAAGGAGTTGATTGGGCAAGTTGTAATGCTAAAGTGTTAAGAGATGGGAGCTTGGTGTACGGTAAGGACATGTCGCAGAGGGAAGCACATAGGGAAGTGTATGGTGGTGTCGAGCAGCTGGACTGATCAAGCAGGGAAGCAGTGGATTAAAGGGCAGGGCCTGTGAGTGACAGCACTAAAGAGGTAAGGGACAACTTGAGAGGAGGCGTTCTAGTGACTGTTCAACGTTTGCAAGCAACAAGGGGTGGAGTTAGGATGGATGGAAATGGGCAAATTATGGAAAATCTGATAGAAATGAAAGATCTGGTATGCCTGAATGATGGCTGGGGGACCAGGTTTGATGTAGTGCCACAGGGAAAGAGTCTGCCTTAGACCTCACTCTGGTATCTAGTGTGATGGTAGGAATCTGTGAGTGGGGGATAGATCTTCTGCACAGATTCTGTCAGTCCTGGGCCCTGACAGTCAATCTCAGTAAGACAAAAATAATGGTGTTCCAAAAAAGGTCAATTTCCCAGGACCACGAATACAAATTCCATCTAGACACCGATGTCCTAGAGCAGTGGTTCCCAAACATTTTATAGTCCCATACCCCTTCAAACATTCAACCTCCAGCTGTACCCCCTCTAGCACCAGGGTCAGCGCACTCTCAACTGTTGTTTTCTGCCATCATTGTTAGCCTGCCACACACACACTAACCTAAACATTTATTAAACATAAGAATGAGTGTGAGTTTTTGTCACAACCCGGCTCGTGGGAAGTGACAAAGAGCTCTTATAGGACCAGGGCACAAATAATAATCTAATAATAATCAATAATTTTGCTCTTTACTTAGCCATCTTACATAACTTTATTTGTTCATTGAAAATTGTGAATAACTCACCACAGGTTAATGAGAAGGGTGTGCTTGAAAGGATGCACATAACTCTGCAATGTTGGGTTGTATTGGAAAGAGTCTGTCTTAAATAATTTTCCACTCACAGTCTGTGCTTGTATTTAGTTTTCATGCTAGTGAGGGCCAAGAATCCACTCTCACATAGGTATGTGGTTGCAAAGGGCAACAGTGTCTTAACAGCACGATTTGCCAAGGCAGGATACTCTGAGCACAGCCCAATCCAGAAATCTGGCAGTGGCTTCTGATTAAATTACATTTTCACAGAACCGCTTGTTGCAATTTCGATGAGGCTCTCTTGTTCAGATATTGGTAAGTGGACTGGAGGCAGGACATGAAAGGGATAACAAATCCAGTTGTTTGTGTCATCCATTTTGGGAAAGTACCTGCGTAATTGCACACCCAACTCACTCAGGTGCTTCGCTATCTCACATTTGACATTGTCCGTAAGCTTGAGTTCATTTGCACACAAAAAATCATACAATGATGGAAAGACCTGTGTGTTGTCCTTGTTAATGCAGACGGATAAGAGTTCCTTCTTAATCATAGCCTCAATTCTGTCCCGCACATTGAATATAGTTGTGGAGTCCCTGTAATCCTAGATTCAGGCCAGTCGTGTCAAAAACTCGTCATCATGCAAGCGGTCAGACAAGTGAAAATTATGGTCAGTAAAGAAAACTTTAAGCTTGTCTCTCAATTAAAAAAAACTTGTCAATACTTTGCCCCTTGATAACCAGCGCACTTCTGTATGTTGTAAAAGCGTTACATGGTCACTGCCCATATCATTGCATAGTGCACGAGATTTCAGAGGCCTTGCTTTAACAAAGTTGACCATTTTCACAGTTGTGTCCATAACGTATTTCAAGCTGTCAGGCGTTCCCTTGGCAGCAAGAGCCTTTCGGTGGATGCTGCAATATACCCAAGTGGCGTTGGGAGCAACTGCTTGCACGTAAGTTACCACTTCACTATGTCTCCCTGTCATGGCTTTTGTGCCAACGTAAAACACCAAATAATGCATGCAGAGCAGAATTAGGCCAATACCCGCTAATGATCAAAATCCTGAAAAGAGCTGTTAAATTCTACAACCACCTAAAAGGAATCAATTCCCAAACCTTCCATAAAGCCATCATCTACAGAGAAATAAACCTGGAGAAGAGCCCCCTAAGCAAGCTGGTCCTGGGGCTCTGTTCACAAACACAAACAGAGCCCCAGGACAGCAACACAATTAGACCCAACCAAATCATGAGAAACAAAAAATAATTACTTGACACATTGGAAAGAATTGACCAAAAAAACTGAGCAAACTAGAATGCTAATTGGCCCTAAACAGAGAGTACACATGGGGCAGAATACCTGACCACTGTGACTGACCCAAACTGAAGGAAGGCCGGAGGGAGGAGGAGATGTGTCCGTGGATGGAGTAGGCAGGGTGGGTGTTTGGAAGGGCAAAGCGGGATCAGTTTCAGGAGCTGAGTAAGGAGGTGATGGCTCGGGTGGATATGAGAGGGGATGTGGATAGTATGAATAACTGGGTGAGAACAGCGTTAGTGGGGGCAGCTACTGAGGTTATACCTAAGAGTTCAGGGAGGAGGAGGAGGAAAGCAGTCCCATGGTGGGCAGATGAGTGTGGGGCAGCGGGGAGGAGTAGGAACAGGACATTTAGAGTACTGAAAAGGATGCATAACTTCCAACATCTGATTCAGTATAAACAGGCCCTGGTGAGGAGAACTATCCGTCAGTCTGATTCAGTATAAACAGGCCCTGGTGAGGAGAACTATCCGTCAGTCTGATTCAGTATAAACAGGCCCTGGTGAGGAGAACTATCCGTCAGTCTGATTCAGTATAAACAGGCCCTGGTGAGGAGAACTATCCGTCAGTCTGATTCAGTATAAACAGGCCCTGGTGAGGAGAACTATCCGTCAGTCTGATTCAGTATAAACAGGCCCTGGTGAGGAGAACTATCCGTCAGTCTGATTCAGTATAAACAGGCCCAGGCCCTGGTGAGGAGAACTATCCGTCAGTCTGATTCAGTATAAACAGGCCCAGGCCCTGGTGAGGAGAACAATCCGTCATGCAAAGAGGTCATGTTGGCGTCGGTTCTGTGACACCATTGGAAGGACGACACCTGTGGAGGATGATTAAGAGGATGAGTGGGGTCAGAAGGAGGGGGAGAGAGAATGAGAGAGGAGCATCCTGCAATGCTGGATAGGAGGGAGGATGTAAAGGATGCGTTGAATGCATCATATACCATGGCAGAGGTGAAAAGGGCAATAGGCAAGGCTGGGTTAACTTCACCTGGGAAAGATGAGGTGTGCTATGTTATGTTGGCCCATCTTAGTGATGAGGCACTGGATAAGGTATTAGTGTTGTACAACAGAGTGTGGGAGGAGGGGAAACTACCAGGCAGTTGGAAGGAGGCAGTAGTGGTACCAATCCAGAAGCCAGGAAAGGATCCAACGAGGCCAACAAGCTATCGGCCAATAGCTTTAACATCACATGTATGTAAGATTATGGAAAGTATGATTACGGAGAGGCTCACTTTCTTCCTGGAGAGCAGGGGGCTAGTACCACCAGAGTGGGTTTAGGAAGGGGAATTATGGACCCAGTGCTCTGCTTATAGAAGCAGAGGTCAGGAAGGCTCAGGTGAACAAGTAGACTGTTGTAGCTGTCTTTTTTGATGTGGAGAAGACGTATGATATGATGTGGAACGAGGGCTTGTTAATCAAGCTTGATATTATGGGGGAAGGAGGACGAACGTACAACTGGATAAAGGATTTCCTGTTTGGAAGTTCTATCCAGGTGAGGGTCTCTATCAGGCAGCTACCTGGTGGATAACGGTACACCACAGGGGAGCGTGATTAGTCCTCTGTTGTTCTCAATCATGATCAATGATGTTTACTCTCAGTTACAGACAGATATTGGGAGGTCGTTATTTGCAGATGATGGGGCCTTATGGAAGAGGGGAAGAAATGTGCCATTACATAGTCAGGAAGGTACAGGAAGCAATTGATGAGGTAGAGTGGTGGGCATTAATGTGGAGATTCAGGTTCTTTGTAGAGAAAACTCAGACAGTGTTCTTTACCAGGAGGAAGGTGGGAGAGGAGGTATGCTTCAGGTTATATGGGAGAAACTTGGACAGGATGGGGGTCTTTAGGTTCCTCGGGGTATACTTTGACACTAGACTGACCTGGGCAGAACACATTGAGAGAGTGGTGGTAATGTGTAAGATGGTGCTAAATGTGATGCGCTGTCTGACAGGGAAGGAGCGGGGGGCTGGGCGTTCCTCATTGAGGACCATGTATTTTGCATTGATCCGATCTTTAATAGACTATGGCAGTATAGCGTATGGTTCGGCAGCCCGGACCTCATTGGAAAGGCTAGATGTCATACAGGGGCAAGGACTCAGAATATATAATGGGGCGTTTCGGACGTCCCCGTTGGCTGCACTACAGGTGGAGATTGGGGATATGCCATTGCAGATTAGGAGACAGCAGCTGGCAATAAATTATTGGGTCACCCTACACGTTCATGGGGTTTCTCATCCTGCGAAAGGGATTTTACCGGCATGCTGGGAACATGAGCGAAGACAGAACACAAGCTTTGGGTGGGTGGGTGGGTAATAATAACCCTCCCCGAAGACGAAGCTGATCCAGCATGATGGTACGGAGATTGTGACAGCCGGTTAAATGGCGTCCCTGACAAGGCAAGAACAAGATGTATGTCAGGAGAAGTGCAGTATTATCATAAGGAGATGTATACTTGGAATACGGAGGAAGAATGGAGGGGAAAAGAGAGGCAGAGGAAGTCTAAGACAGAGGGAGGAAGAGGGTGAGCTTGAGTAGGTTAAAAATGGCTGGAAAAAAAGGGAGATTCTTTGTTAAAGAAGAATGGTAGAAAGTGTAAGCAGAGTGAATTGAAGACAGGAGGAGAAATGGAAGTGAATGAGGGCAAAGTATCGGAGGTGATAGGTGTGGTGAAGTTCTTGGAGCCCGAGGCTTGCACCGAGGGTCAGGATAAAGATGAGTCTGACAGTAGGAATGAAGTTTTTGGAAAAGGTGGACCCTTGCCTTTTGACTGATCCATTTGTGGTCTCAGGGCGGGTGAAAACAGAGTTAGGTGCTGTGGAATCAGTGAAGGTAACCAGAAGTGGTCTGATGATAATTGTATGTGTTTATGCTGGTCAGAGGGAGCATGTGCTCTGTATTAAACGAATGGGGCAAGAGATGAGAATTGTTTTGCACTCAAGAAAAGGGTGCCATTGAAAGGACTGATTTAATGGGGTAGCGGTAAATGTGAAAGCTGACCAACTGAAGGGAGAGATTCCCGGTGTTTGTGTTGCTCGTCGTTTGGTGCGATGCAGACAGTGGCGTGAGTGGAGGAACAGAAGAGTCCTTGTCTGTTCTTTTGAGTTTTGATGTTGAATCTTTTTGGACAAAGTGATGTTAACAGCTATTGTGCCAAATTCTTTACGTTGTTACAGGTGTCAAGCTTATGGGCATGTGGAATCAGTGTGTAGGAGGGACGTTTTTAGGTGTGAGAAGTGTGCAGAAGGGCATGAGAGAAAGGAATACGTAGCATTGTGGAAAGTAGTGGTATGTGTTAATTGTAGGGGTGCCCATTGGGCTGGGGATCAGAAATGTCCTGTGCGAGAGAGGCAGGTTGAGGTTTCCAAGGTTAGAGTAGTGCAGAAGTTGTCATATGCTGAGGCAGTGAAGAAAGTAGAGGAAGATGGTTCAAGGGGGAGGGATACTGAGAGGAGTGGTGTGAGTAGTAGATCTGTACCAGTACATAGGGATAAACCAACAAGTGATATACGTTTCAGTAAGATTGGATTTTTGGCATTTATATCAATGGTTATCAACTGTACTGCAGGGATGGAATGTAAGTCCCAGAAAATAAAGGTTGTGGTGGCAGCTACAGAGAAGTATTTGGGTGTGTGAGACTTGACATCGGAAGAGTTACAGGGTGTGTTAAGTGGTGGTGTCCCATCCTTTCAGGCTGTTGGCCTGAAGTAGGACTAAATATATTTCAATAGTGGAGTATGGTATTTTATTTGTACATTATTATTCTAAATTTTTACTAGTGTTAGATGGTAGGGTATTTGTTGTATTTATTTATTTTATATTTTTTTCAAGCAAGGTATAAGGGAGTTATACTCCAGTCTAGTAGGTGGCGGTAATGCAACATTTATTGGATGTCAACTGCCGTTAAACCTCATGAAAGAAAAGAAGGCTGATCCAGCATGGCGGCGGTGAAGAGACTCAAACGCGTGGCAGCGTTGCAGCCAGGATTCATATCTTTTGAATCGTCGGCCGGATCAGATGACTTGAACAGTGGCCGGAGAAAGCGTGTGAATAAGAATAAGAAAAAGAATTGGAACAAACACAGTGATATTCAAGATGTTGAAGAGTTTTTGGATGACGTGAGACTTCAGGAAAGAGCTACAGGGTGAGCAGCATGTTTGCCAACAGAGCTAGCTGTCTTGCTAGTTTTTATTACCTGCTAATAAGCGATTATTTAGCAATTATTGCGACATTATCAAACGTCTGTGATTATTCTAGCTAGCTAGTTTTGCATGTCAATCGATCTAAGTCAACATCTTGCAAAAATGGAAGTTGTACCTTGCTAGCTAGCTTGTTTATTCTAATTAGCACGCAAGCTAAGCTGGTTAACCAAGGGAGTTGGCTATATAACATGTTTAAATTTTTTTTTTTTTTTTATATAATCACCCTCATAATTATCCAAATTTGAGCAACACACCTAAACTGAATCGTTTCTTGACCGGTTTACTAGTAACGTTATGATTCGGCTGCTTTTATGTAACGTTACCTACTTAAATTTACAGTTTAACACATGCTTTATGCCGTAGTTACATATTTTGATTCAAATGTAATTGCCTAGTTAACATTTTATATATATATATATATATATATATATATATATATATATATAATTTTCTTTTCTTTTTTTATTCGACAGAGGACTGATATCTGAGAAGCCAGATGATAGCCTGTTCTTTGTGGACATAGGAGATCAGAAAAAAAGTGTCCAGCCAGGTAAGAAATACCACTGTTTACGTAAAATATATTTTCTGCTTCAACTTTGTTAATGTTTGGAGTGTCAAATCACTGAACTTTGTTTTCTGTGTCTGATGCTAGAAGTCCAAGAGGGAAAGAAGGGGAAGAAGTCAAAGTCACGGCCCCTGAGGATAGACCTGATCCTGCAGCATGACTCCCTTGTCCCTCCGCCTAAAGAGTGAGTTTTTCTGATATACCCTGACAATTGCCCTCTCACCCCCATCCTTCCCTGGCCCTTAGCTGGAGATGGTTTGGCCGGTTCAGTCAGGTTGCACAGTGTCCAGTGATGAACCCATCCTTGCGCTCACAGTATTTCCTTGGGAATGTGAAGACAATCATGGAACTCAGGGAGCTGTTGTGTGAACAGCCTCCTGGGAACTGAGGGCAATGTGCTGTTTTCCCCTCTACTGGGTCGTATTTACTAGTAATGAAATGGAAACAAACGAGAAGGGACTACCTGAACTTGTCCAATAAGAAATATTTGTTTTTGTTTTCTGTTGCGAAAGGTTTTGCTAATGTATGCACAAACTAATACTACCCAAATTTCCCCTCACTTTGTAAACTGGAGCCATGCAGCAAGGCTAGTGTACTTTGGTTAGCTTATTTCTCATAATAAGCTGTGATTGTACACACTGTTGAAGTCTTTAGGACACTACTTTAAAATTCAGTTCCCTCCTCCTCTCTCCCCCAGTATTTTGGCCCACCAGCAACCGAACGCAAAGAAACTCCGCCGCATTGCTGAGAATGCCGAGAAATTGGCGGCCATGGGTGTGTTGCCACGGAGACAGAAACGGCTCTTGAACCGCAGACCGGCAACTAAAACGTCAAAGGCAAAGACGGCAGCCAACAACTTCCCAGACAGACCCTATTATGACTTGTGGGGAGTAGAGGGTAAGTTTGGCTATTCAAAATGCTAAACTAAGTCAAATTATTGGGAGTTCTTCTGTCAGTGTTTGTGACCATCTTTTCTTCATATTGCAGCCAAAGAGACAGCAGATCCTTACTACCTTGAGCAAACAGGGAAAAGCCGTGTGAAGGTGAGATTGCAGCATGGTCACTGCCTTAAAGTTTATAGTCTCTCAGTATTGTATGTGCTATATAGTGAAAAGGGATACTTAGGCAAATAGGAGTGTTTGTATATTTACTCTGTCTTAACATGAAGTTTTAAAAGCTCTTGTTCACTCTTAGCGACCAGAGAAGCTCAACGCAAAGCCCTCTATTCTCCCGGCAGTGGAAGTCATAGCCCCTGGAGGCTCCTACAACCCAGACTTCTTCTCCCATCAGGTAACTTAATACACTTAACAGTGATTTAAATGCCAATATGTCAATGTTTCTGCTCCCATGATGTGTGTGGTGTTCTGTCTCTTCATGTTGAGTAATGCCGTGGTTGATGTATTGAAGTGCTGACCTTTTTCTCCCAGGCCTTGTTACTAGAGGCCCATGAGGTGGAGGTGAAGAGGGAGAAAGCGGAGCTGAGAATAGAGAGACAGCTGGCTGTCAAACAAGAGGATACTGCCACTGAGGTACGACAACAGACCCCCCCCCCCCCCTTCATCATTACACAATTCAGACCAGTATGTGGTCCTTCAGCTCCATTTTGCCTGACCTTCCTCTCTGTTGTTTCTCTGCAGGAGACAGTCTTCCAGGAACTAGTGGAAGGTCTAGTGGAAGAGGACGAAGATGAGGAGGAGGAAGAGGATGTTTCTATTCGTGGCGGCTTGCAGCAGGAGAAAAAGACAGAGAAAGAAAGGAAGAGAGAGCGAGCCGACAAGATAAAGGCATGCAAGACTACAATGCCCTTTTCCCCTAATGTGCTCTAGCCTTTCCCCTCCATGTGCTAGCTTAGGATCTGACTGATGGTGTCTCTCTTGCTGTGCAGTCGCAACAGAAGCAGGCGGCAAGGGTGTTCACTGACAAGAAGCAGCAGCTCTTCCAGCTGCGCTCCATCCAGGCGACCCTGAAGAGGCGGGAGCAGCGGACCAGAGAGAGGGTGGCCCAGCGGAAGGCCAACCAGGAGGCAGAGAAGTCCATGCCCCGACGTCTCGGCAGACTCAAGTCAGTACCTCCACAGGAATGCCACTATTCTCATCTACCATCTTGGTTATTTATTACAATTTATATCTAGAGTGAGATTCAACAGGTCCCCCATAGAGCTTCCTGGCTAATTTGAAAAGCAGGTAAAGTAAAACGCATCCTAGTATGAACTGGAAGAAGCCCTAGACATTTTCTGTAACAATGGGCTCCAGAAAAACCTACACCCCATTCCAAGCCAAATGATTTAGCCTCATTTCCATAGTGTTGCTTTCCCCTTAGTGTGAGTTTCGGCTGTGCCGTTGTGCTGTCTGTGATCGCCATACTCTGTCTGAAATTGTCCCCCACATATCTCCCTAGGTTCCAGGCTCAGGATCTAGAGATCCAGCTGAGTGATGAGATTTCTGGTTCCCTGCGGACACTCAAGGTTTGTGACTGACTGTATCCCCCTCACTGTCTACAATACATTCACACTGGGCTGGCCTTTTGAACCCATGTACATATATGTGGAACTGAAATGCTGAAAAAGTTACAGCATAGCAACTTAATTTTACAATAATATCTAATGCTGCCCCCTTTCGGAGCAAGGTCCTTCATCAGAGCACTATTTATTTATATGGATTTACTGACATGTTTCCCTTCCCCACATGTAATTATGTGTCCTGCAGCCAGAGGGCAGTGTCCTCAAGGACCGCTTCAAGAGTATGCAGAAGAGGAACATGATTGAGCCCAGAGAACGAGCCAAGTAAGTTATTCTCTCCCTTTCTGTAAAACAAACAGCATCTGATATCAGATATATATTTATACATAGTAGTTTGTATGTCATTAACTCATAACTTTCATAGTAGAACATTCTAGATTTGTGTTTGCATTATTGGCTGTTTCCAGAGAGCAATACTACAAAGCAGGATCTATGCGTAGGCCATAATATTGTGAAATAGCTTTTTTAGAAAGGTGAGCTTGAAATTGGCTTGGTCTAATTGACCCAACAACCAAACACACATTTAGCTGTCTTAATGAACCACAAAATAGTTACTTTTGTTGTTTTATCAAAGTTAGCTGGCTAACATGCGTTGTAGTATACCCCTCTTTTGGTTCAGTCAGCTTAAGCATGACGGTGTCCAGTGATGAACCCATCCTTGCGCTCACAGTATTTCCACGGAAATGTGAAGACAATCATGGAACTTGGGGAGCTGTTGTGTAAACAGCCTCCTGGGAACTGAGGGCAATGTGCTGTGCTGCTTCCCCTCCACATCTCCTTTTGTTTTTCTTATACAAGAGTATATAGTCTTGATTTGATAAGCCATTGAAGTGCTTTGATCGTGTGCTCCGCCTCCTCCCGCAGGTTCAAGAGGAGACACAAGTTGAAGTATGTTGAGAAGAGGGCCTTCAAGGAGATCACCTAGAGATCAAACCAACCTATGGAACTGTTCAGGGCTGTGATGTCACTCATAACACAGCGGCACCCACCGCCACTGCGCGGCAGCCAGCCAGAGAGCTACTATTTGCCCCCTCAAATGTCTCCAATCAACTCAGCCCATTTTAAGTCAGTGATGGATTTGCCACCCTTTTAAATCTGTGTTGTTGGGAAATATTGAAGATCCAAGTCACCACGATTTGGAACACTATTTGCCATGCCTTGATATTTTCACGCACCTATATGCAACACGAACCAGCCCAATCCAGATAGTGTCATACAGATTCAGGGTCAGTTCTAATGCATTTGGAGGTCAAATGAGTTCATTTGCAGGATATTTAAATCCACTGATTCTGGGTCTGTCAACATCAGTTGGGAACGTTAGGCTTCAGAAGGGGGCTCTCTCCCGTCCCTCTCTCCCATCCCTCTCCCAGTTGGTGGTCTTGTCTTTCGTTCTTGCAAAACCATCAAGATTACTGCCCTCATTAGAAGGAGTGGATTCCTGAGTGAATAACAAGACTGTTAATGGCAGACTAATGTTTAAAGCCACTTGTCAAGATTTGGACTTGGGTACATTCTTTCAGTTACATCTGTTGTGTTCAAAATCACTTTATTTGCTGTAATCTGACTTGATTTCATTAAAGCAAGTTAATGAATTAAATTGCTTTTATTTTTACTCTGACTATGCTATTTAAATCTGTTTGTGCTTCTCAACAAATGAGTCATGCATTATTAAGGTGTCTAGTATGATTGCAAAGAAGTTTCATATGATTTCTTACAATTGTCTCAAGACCACAAGCATACGTCTCCAGATGAAATTTGAATTTGGCACCAGAAGTCTGTATTCAACAGCTTAAAAACCAATACATTGTTGAAATTGTAAAATATTTTTGTAAGCAATGTTTGAAGGGTCTAGTTTACAGTGTATCCACGGTGCTTGTGGTATATGAATATATCTTGGTGGTCGCGTGACCTTTGCGAAAATAGTGGCTCAAACGTATTATTCAGTGCCTATAGAAAGTACACGGCCCTTGGATTTCTTCACGTTTTCTGTTACATAGTGGGATTCAAATGGATTTTATTGGACATTTTTGTCCATTGTCTACACAAAATACTGTAAAAGTGGATGAAATTATATATATTTTTTAAGATGAATGAAAAACAACACTACCTTGATTAGATAAGTATTCATCCCCCTCAGTCAATACATGTTAGAAACACCTTTTGGCAGCGATTACAGCTGTGAGTCTCTTAAGATATTTGCGCACCTTTATTGTGCAATATTTGGCCATTCGTTTCAAAATTCTTGACTACAAAATTGAAGTTTTGCCATAGATAGTCAAGCCAACTGTAACCTGGCTACTCAAACATTCACTGTCTTGGTCAGCAACTCCTATGTAGATTTGTGTTGTAGGTTGTTGCGGTGAAAGGGGAATTCATCTCCCAGTGTCTGGTGTGAAGCAGGTTTTCCTTTATGATTTTGCCTGTGCTTAGCTCCATCCTGTTTCTTTTCATCCTGAAAAACTCCCCAGTCTTTGCCAATGTCAAGCATACCCATACCATGATGCAGCCACCACCATGCTTGCAAATAAGGAGGCAGTTACTCAGTAATGTGTTGGATTTGCCCCAAACATGATCCTTTGCTATTTGTCAGTATTACTTTAATGCCTTGTTGCATACATATACACTGCTCAAAAAAGGGAACACTTAAACAACACAATGTAACTCCAAGTCAATCACACTTCTGTGAAATCAAACTATCCACTTAGGAAGCAACACTGATTGACAAATTTCACATGCTGTTGTGCAAATGGAATAGACAACAGGTGGAAATTATAGGCAATTAACAAGACACCCCCAATAAAGGAGTGGTTCTGCAGGTGGACCACAGACCCCTTCTCAGTTCCTATGCTTCCTGGCTGATGTTTTGGTCACTTTTGAATGCTGGCAGTGCTTTCACTCTAGTGGTAGCATGAGACGGAGTCTACAACCCACACAAGTGGCTCAGGTAGTGCAGCTCATCCAGGATGTCACATCAATGCGAGCTGTGGCAAGAAGGTTTGCTGTGTCTGTCAGCGTAGTGTCCAAAGCATGGAGGCGCTACCAGGAGACAGGCCAGTACATCAGGAGACGTGGAGGAGGCCGTAGGAGGGCAACAACCCAGCAGCAGGACCGCTACCTCCGCCTTTGTGCAAGGAGGAGCAGGAGGAGCACTGCCAGAGCCCTGCAAAATAACCTCCAGCAGGCCACAAATGTGCATGTGTCTGCTCAAACGGTCAGAAACGGACTCCATGAGGGTGGTATGAGGGCCCGACGTCCACAGGTGGGGGTTGTGCTTACAGCCCAACACCGTGCAGGACGTTTGGCATTTGCCAGAGAACACCAAGATTGGCAAATTCGCCACTGGCGCCCTGTGCTCTTCACAGATGAAAGCAGGTTCACACTGGCACGGCGACGTGACAGAGTCTGGAGACACCGTGGAGAACGTTCTGCTGCCTGCAACATCCTCCAGCATGACCGGTTTGGCGGTGGGTCAGTCATGGTGTGGGGTGGCATTTCTTTGGGGGGCCGCACAGCCCTCCATGTGCTCGCCAGAGGTAGCCTGACTGCCATTAGGTACCGAGATGAGATCCTCAGACCCCTTGTGAGACCATATGCTGGTGCGGTTGGCCCTGGGTTCCTCCTAATGCAAGACAATGCTAGACCTCATGTGGCTGGAGTCTGTCAGCAGTTCCTGCAAGACGAAGGCATTGATGCTATGGACTGGCCCGCCCATTCCCCAGACCTGAATCCAATTGAGCACATCTGGGATATCATGTCTCGCTCCATCCACCAACGCCACGTTGCACCACAGACTGTCCAGGAGTTGGCGGATGCTTTAGTCCAGGTCTGGCAGGAGATCCCTCAGGAGACCATCCGCCACCTCATCAGGAGCATGCCCAGGCGTTGTAGGGAGGTCATACAGGCACGTGGAGGCCACACACACTACTGAGCCTCATTTTCACTTGTTTTAAGGACATTACATCAAAGTTGGATCAGCCTGTAGTGTGGTTTTCCACTTTAATTTTGAGTGTGACTCCAAATCCAGACCTCCATGGGTTGATAAATTGGATTTCCATTGATTATTTTTGTGTGATTTTGTTGTCAGCACATTCAACTATGTAAAGAAAAAAGTATTTAAGATTATTTCTTTCATTCAGATCTAGGATGTGTTGTTTAAGTGTTCCCTTTATTTTTTTGAGCAGTATATATATGCATGTTTTGGAATCTTTTTTAATCTGTATATTTTTCACTGTCATTATTGTAGAGTCACACAAATGTTGATCCATTCTCAGTTTTCTTCCACCACAGCCAACTCTTAAAATCACCAATGGCATCATTCTGACATCCCTGAGCAGTTTCCTTCCTGTCCTGCAGCTCAGTTCAGACGGACGACTGCATCTTTGATGTGTCTGGGTGGTTTAATACATCACCCATAGCATAATTGTTAACTTGACCATGCTTAAAGAGATATTCAATGTCTGATTTATTTTTTATCCATCTACCAATCACTGTCTGTCTTTGAGGCTGTCAAAAAGGTCCCTGGTCTTTGTACTTGAATCTGCTTGAAATTCAATGCTTGACTGAGGGACCTTACAGGTGTATGGGGGACAGAGGAAGGGGTAGTCATTCAAAAATCATGTCAGCTACTATTATTTCACACGGAGTCCATAAAACTTTGACTACATGGCCAAAAGTATGTGGACACCTGCTCGTTGAACATCTCATTCCAAAATCATGGGCATTAATATGGAGTTGTGGAACGGAGGAGGACACAGACAGGGAGGGGAGGCCTTAAACCTTAATTACCCCTGGCCAGGCAGTATGGCAGTATCCCCTGGTCCCGTGGGTGCCTGGAGCTCCGACAAAGCTGCTTATCCCTTAATCAGGGTGCAAATGTAATCTTTTACCTAAAGAGTGGCCCACCGCCCGCCTCTGATCCCTCCCCGCACCGCTAATCCCTGTGCCTTCCAGCCAGGCAACCTCCGGTGCCCACATCGCCCTACCCACAGTAGTTACACTCAACACACTGGTGCCTCTGAGACTGTGCCTGTAGTAAACCATACCTATGTTATGGCTGTCGACAGAAATGGCAGTAAAAAGGCACATTTCTATTTCACAATGCAATGGACAATAATGTTCTCGTTTAATCTATCAATGCTACCAGCCATCTTGGTTCACCATGACCTTCAGTCATTTTGAGTGTACAGATTTCCGTGTGTGTTTGAGAGCGATGGTTTTCCTGTTTTTCTCCTCTTCTCCCTCACTACATGTGCGAGCCGTTGATGGAGCCAGATTGCAGTGGCATGAGGTAGATGCCAATGGTGTGCCGTGAGTGGAGCAGAGCGGTACACATTATGAACGCTATCACTGCTCACCTGCATCACTTCATTATAGTGTGTCTCGCGGCTCCCTGAGCACATCGATGTGCTGAGTCTGCAACCATCAGTCCTCTCACCTGTAGTCCTATATACCACTCTTCGAGCTGTCCTTTCTCAAATACACATGAATAGAGAAGGTGAACACCTCATCCCCTCCCCTACCGATTGCACTGGTACTGACCATAGGTCACTCGCTCAGGACATGATTATGTCAAAGACCCTCTTGGGAGATATTTCTGGTCTTCACCTGAACCTCACAGTGGATGCTTTCTTGAATGTGAGAGGATGGGTAACATAGTGATATGAACTGTGTACATACAGTAGCTTACAAGTCAGTCCCACGTCTGTATTCGTCTGGGAGGGTCTGGATCCTGAAGAGAGAGGGGGGTGCATCACCTGAGTAAATGACTCTAAATCCAACAGGCTCTCACAGTCACTGCAGCATTAGACTTCCCACGTTGTTCCAAACGTCGAATATCTCTGCTATATCTCGTCTCCCTCGTCTTCCACCAGAGAATTAGCAAGTGTTTGTGCATTTGAGAGTGACCATAACAGCAAAGGTGACCATGACAGTATTCTACATTTGCATCCCCCAACACCATTCACATTGACAACTGCCAATAAACACAGTTGTCAATGTGAACGCTCTGTGTACACCCAGAAGGTGAGAGGAGAGGTAGAACAGGCAAACCAGTAGGTGGAAAAAATGGAGGGATGGATGAAAAGCAAGGCTGGAAAAGAGTGATAATGGAAAATGGTTTGTGTGTCGGTTGTGTTGTATTTGGAGTGGAATAGTGAGAGATGAGAGAGAGAGAGAGAGAGAGAGGAGGGGATAAACAGAGCAAGGGAGGGAGGGAGGGAGGGAGGAGCAGAGCGATGATTCCTCTCTAATCCTCTGGACACGCACGAGCCGGGTGCCTGCAGATAGACGGAGAGTGTAAGAGAGTGAGAGAGGGAGTGGGCAGGTGGAGACGGAGAGAGTCTGAAGTCAAACTGAGGGTAGCAAGATGAAGGCAGAGAAGCAGCAGAGGGAGGGAGGAGAAGAAGAAGAGGTATTATTCCTCTAGCACGCTGAGAGAAACCAGTGGGGAGCTTTCCTTACAAGCAGAGCAGCAATTCACTCTCGCTCTCTGCCAGAGAGAGGGGGAGAACGAGCGAGTAAACGAGAGAGAGAGAGAGAGAGAGAGAGAGGTACACTACTCCGCTGACAGTGTGAACAGAACGAGGAGAGATGAGAGACGGAGGGTGAAGCAGAAAACTAGACAATGTGGAGGGAGAGCGGTAGATAGCAGCTTGTTCGGGAGATGTGGAGAGAGAGGCAGAGAAGCACAAGACTAGCCACAGGGAAGGAGAGAGAGAGGACGGAGGAGAGAGAGACAGTGGAGGGAGGGAAGAGGAGGATGAGGGAGGAGTGGAGAGAGAAGACAGACGCTGATCTTTGACTGTTGAGGACAATGTGCGAGCGTGTGAGCATGACGTGTGCGTGTGAGACTGGGTGCGATGGATCACTGTTCCTGCACACTGTAAGTCTCAGTGCATGGCAGGGCGTTTAGAGTGTGTGAGCCTGGTTTCACTGTGTTTTACCAGACACAGCACAGTGGCTGAGGGATTACGACAGCTGGGGAGAGAGTGTGAGGCTCTTCTATGTGTGTTGTGGTAGCGAGCAGGTGTGTGTATGTGTCTGTGTGTGTGTGTGTGTGTGTGTGTGTGTGTGTGTGTGTGTGTGTGTGTGTGTGTGTGTGTGTGTGTGTGTGTGTGTGTGTGAGAAAGCAGCAGGGCAGCTGGAGACAGAGATAGGTAGAAAGGCCAGGTACACCTAGAGGGCAGAATCGCAGAGAGAGAGAACCCACGTGAGGACAGAACAAGTGAAAACAGGGACACCAACTCTGCCACCAGATACAGTGCTTGTACGTGCGCGCGTGTCTGCACGCCGGCACAGAGAAGCACCGGTCCAGTCATCTCAGGTCAGCGCGGTGGGGGTGGAGTCAGGGTCCATGGATATCCACCAGGCAGCCATGGGGGCCCAGTGAGCTGTAGTAGAGGACGCCCTCTGCCCCCAGTCCCACCCAGCAGCAGCACTCTCACTTCCCCTCCGGTGGGTAGACGCAGGTGAGCCTAGGGCACCTCGAAGCCCTGAAGGAGGGCCTACAGCGGGTTTCCTGTGCCCAGAGGAGGAACCACGGCCATCATGGGGGAGTGGACCATCCTGGAGCGCCTCCTGGAGGCTGCCGTCCAGCAGCATTCCACTATGATCGGAAGGTAAGCAGCATACTGGTATCTAGAGCAGGGGTATTCAAATCTGAGCCTGCAGGTCCAGAGTACTGCCGGTTGTGTTCTACCTGATAATGAATTGCACCCACCTGGTGTCCCAAGTCATTATCAGTCCCTGGTTAAGAGGGAAATATTGAAAATCAGTAGTGGAACTGGCTTCAATGTCGAGATTTGAATTGACCTGATCTAGAGGTTAAATTACATTACATTCAAAAGCTTTTATGTCACATTCACTTTGTCTTTGGATTCCATTCCGAAGGCTCAATCGCAAACACAATGGCCATAACATTAAAATTATACAAAAATAAAATAAGAACTTACATTACCATTTTAAAAGGGCAGATTGTTAATAAATGTCTCTGGTTTTGGCTGCAAAGGGCACTCTATCCTCCATCGTTTTTGATTTGGATGATTTGAATATACTGTAGGCTAGGTATTGGATAGGGGGCTTATTGCGAGGATATTCTCTTCTGCATGGTCAGTTTGAGGCTCTCAATGAACCTTCCCCTCTATGTGTCATCTCTATGTGTTGCAAATATGGTCTGATTGAGTCTGTGGCTTCCTGTCCAAAGTGGCTGATCAGAAGCTGAGAGGCTTTGTTTTAATCCTGTGGACAAAGTGATGGGATGTATGATGGAGGGAGGGGGAGAATGGACGGGGGAGAACGGGGGAGAGGAGAGATGCCATTGGTCCAAGGGACTTCAGCTGTCAGAGTTTGAAACAGCACGAGGATGCAGAGACCTCATTTGACTTTCGCCCAGTCCATTCCTCTCACTTGCTCCTCTCACTCTCTATTCTCTCTTGCTCTCTCTCTCTCTCTCTCTCCTCTCTCTCTCCCTTGCTCTCTCACACCCTCTCTGGTGTGTCTTCTGGGAAGTCACTACAGAAAGCTGTAGGGTTGGTTGTGTCCTCATTATGGGCAGTGTGGTCACTGGTCCTCCCTGACATCTGCATAAAGATAAATTAATGCTCCAAGACTGCCGTGGAAAGTGTGCTCATTTTGCTTTTTGTGCATCCCAAATGGCTCCCTATTCCCTACACACTGACTATACCAGACATTAAGAACACCTTCCTAATATTGAGTTGCACCCCTCCACCTTTTACCCTCAGAACAGTCTCAATTCGTCGGGGCATGGACTCTACAAGGTGTCGAAAGCGTTCCACAAGGATGCTGGCCCATGTTGATTCCACAGTTGTGTCAACACTATTCTAGATACACACGGAAAAATCTTGAGCGTGGAAAAACCCAGCAGCGTTACAGTTCTTGACACAAACCACAGTGCCTGGCATCTACTACCATACCCCATTCAAAGGCACTTCAATCTTTTGTCTTGCCCATTCACCCTCTGAATGGCACACATACACAATCCATGTCTCAATTGTCTCAAAGCCTAAAAATCCTTCTTTAACCCGCCTTTCTCCTTCCCTTCATCTACACTGATGGAAGTGGATTTAACAAGTGACATAAATAAGGGATCATAGCTTTCACCTGGATTCAGCTAGGCCAGTCTATGTCATGGAAAGAGCAGGTGTTCGTAATGTTTTGTACACTCAGTGTATAGTGTACTACGTATGACCATGGTCATAAGTAATGTAGTATACTATCAAGTGAATAGGGTGTATTTTGGGGTGTACATTTTGTTACTTAGTAAAGAGAAATCTCATTCATATCTGAGCTTTTGAGTTATTATATCATTATATTACATATATGCTACCGTTCAAAAGTTTGGGGTCACTTAGAAATGTCCTTTTTTTGTCCATTAAAATAACATCAAAATGATCAGAAATACAGTGTAGACATTGTTAATGTTGTAAATTACTTTTGAACAGTAGTGTATGTTTTGAATTATATCACAAATGAATTGTAAGGTTCTTATGTCATTGGTTGTCCTAATGCAGTGGAGGATTAAAAGTGCAACTGCAGCCCAGCGAAGTACAAAAGAGCTGTCACTGTCAGTCATTGTTGATGTTTTCTCATCACAAAATCATGTCTTGCCAAATCTACTGTAAGCCTAGAGAGAGAGAGAGATTAAAACCAACATCCAATATTGACTGTAGGCTACCTCATAATACAGTACTGGGCCCTATAGCTAGTTGTCCATCATTTGTCATACAAGAGTAGATACTTTGAGTGTATACATTACATTATCAACTATTCAGCACATTCATTATAGGGTGACACATTATTTGAAGGGTACCTACATAAGGACTTCATAACACATTCATAACACTATCATAATCAGTGTGTCTATATGAATGTTCCTCCAGAGCTAGCGCTATAGAATTACAGTATATTATGCATAGTGCCAAAGCTGCCTGCCCCCTGGCTTCCACGGATCTGCACTTCTATTAGGAGACAGACCAGTCAGCCTGTATCCGGCAGCAGTAGTGGTGCTATCAAGGATCACACCTCCCCTACTCATTCATGATCCACACTGATCATCTGAATTAGTCACCACGCTAGAAGGAGTGAGAGCAAAGTGTTATTCACTCTCTGACAGAGGCAGGCGCCATCGCGTCAGTCTGCAGAGGCTGGTTACAGTCATAGAAATGTAATTACTAGAATGGTATTCCGATATTCAAGTAATTGTTCTGATTTTCCCCATTCTAGTGTCTGTTGTAGTAGTTCTATTTCTATGGTTACAGTGTTAGTGTACAAACTGTCCTCTCTCTCTGACAATGGTGTGAAAGTGTAAGATGGTAATATAAACATAAGCAAGAGGAGTGTTAGAGTTAAAGCAGCTGTTTTGTAGCTGACTCATTTTGTCATGTTTGCTTTTCATCCATTGTTACACTCTTAGAAAAAAAAGGTGCTATCTAGAACCTAAAAGAGTTCATTGCCTGAACCAAAAAGGGTTCTCCTATAGGGAAAAATGAAGAACCCTTTGGAACCCTTTTTTCTAAGATTGTACTATAAGTAACTGGCATGTTATCTGGCAATTGCCTTCACTATTGTTCAGCCGCGGTAGACAGTGATGGCTCTCCATGACATGACATCCGACCTTGGCATCATTGCTGTTTAGAAACATTGTGGAAACTGGAAATTCCCCTGAGCACAAGTCCCTGATTGGTCCTTATACTGTGGTTTGGGGCTACTCATTGGTCACTGTCTGAAGATGCGAGGGACTAAGGAAGCATCATGGCTCCCTTATTCCCCCTGGTGATGCCACTGTGCATTCCCTCAGGATGACACAAAAACAAACTGGCTGCTTTTCAACATGAATCACATTAATTGCATTAGCATTAACACACGCGGGAGAGATGCCACATTCCTTTCCCAAGACTGTGTGTGTGTGTGTGTGTGTGTGTGTGTGTGTGTGTGTGTGTGTGTGTGTGTGTGTGTGTGTGTGTGTGTGTGTGTGTGTGTGTGTGTGTGTGTGTGTGATTTATCAGACGTCGTCCACTTGGAAATAGAATTCCTGGCTGAGATCAGATAGTAGCTTCCTTCCATTGATATGCAGGCTGGAGAGGGAGAGAGCATGACTGAACACTGGCCACATACCAGGGTTCCTGTTGAACCAACCTTTGATCTCGACACTGATGCCCATTGTTGGAAGGAAGAGCCTCAAAACAGGCAGAGATCAGAATGATTTGGCTATAACCCAGCTTCATGACTGATGAGCGCTATGGACAGTTGGTGGGAAAACATTGTAGACAGCAACAGACATAGGGAGTAAGAGTTGGTGAAACTTCTTGTTTTGAGTTAGATACAATTTGATGAACGTATTATTTTGAGTTGGATTCGACTTGGATAGAGGAGTAGGTAATGGAACATGTGAGGGAACATGCTCCAGTCAGGTTAAACCTAGTGGAAACCATGTGGTTGGACACCAATTAGTATGATATTTTAACCTGATGGATTTGTTAAATTACTTACTAATCATAGTAGCGCTGAAGCAACCAGCCCAAAGGATGGCTTCCAGAAACAGGGTCTACTATACTTACCATAAAAGTACTCACCCCCCCCCCTTGGCATTTTTCCTTTTCTTACAACCTGGTATTAAAATGGATTTGGGGGGGGGGTTGTATCATTTGATTTACACAACATGACTACTACTTTAACGATGCAAAATATTTTCTATTGTGAAACAAACAAGAAATAAGACAAAAAAACTGAAAACTTGATCGTGCATAACTATTCACCCCCCAAAGTCAATACTTTGCAGAGCCACCTTTTGCAGCAATTTCAGCTGCAAGTCTCTTGTGGTATGTCTCTATGAGCTGGCACATCTAGCTGGGATCCACTGGGATTTTTGGCCATTCTTCAAGGCAAAACTGCTCCAGCTCCTTCAAGTAGGATGGGTTCTGCTGGTGTACAGCAATCTTTAAGTCATACCACAGATTCTCAATTGGATTGAGTTCTGAGCTTTGACAAGGCAATACCAAGACATTTTAATGTTTCCCCTTAAACCACTCAAGTGTTGCTTTAGCAGTATGCTCATGGTCATTGTCCTGCTGGAAGGTCAACCTCCATCCCAGCCTCAAATCTCTGGAAGACTGAAACAGGTTTCCCTCAAGAATTTCCCTGTATTTAGCGCCATCCATCATTCCTTCAATTCTGACCAGTTTCCCATTCCCTGCCGATGAAAAACATCCCCACAGCATGATGCTGCCACCACCATGCTTCACTGTGTTCTCGGGGTGATGAGAGGTGTTGGGTTTGCACCAGACATAGCATTTTCCTTAATGGCCAAAAAACTCATTTTTTGTCTCATCTGACCAGAGTACCTTCTACCATATCTTTGAGGAGTCTCCCACATGCCTTTTGGCGAACACCAAACGTGTTTGCTTATTTTTTTCTTTAAGCAATGGCTTTTTTTCTGGCCACTCTTCCGTAAAGCCCAGCTCGGTGGACAGTACAGCTTAAAGTGGTCCTATGGACAGATACTCCAATCTCTGCTGTGGAGCTTTGCATCTCCTTCAGGGTTATCTTTGGTCTCTTTGTTGCCTCTGATTAATGTCTTTGTTGCCTCTGATTAATGTCGTCCTTGCCTGGTCCGTGAGTTTTGGTGGGCGGCCCTCTCTTGGCAAGTTTGTTGTGGTGCCATGTTCTTTCAATTTTTTAATAATGGATATAATGGTGCTCCGTGGAATGTTCAAAGTTTCAGATATTTTTTTATAACCCAACACTGATCTGTACTGCTCTACAACTTTGTCCCCGACCTGTTTGGAGAGCTCCTTGGTCTTCATGGTGCCGTTTGCTTGGTGGTGTCCCTTGCTTAATGGTGTCCCTTGCTTAATGGCGTTGCAGACTCTGGGGCCTTTCAGAACAGGTGTATATGTACTGAAATCATGTGACAGATCATGTGACACTTAGATTGCACACAGGTGGACTTTATTTAACTAATTATGTGACTTCTGAAGCTAATTGGTTGCACCAGATCTTATTTAGGGGCTTCATAGCAAATGCATATGCACGCACCACTTTTCTGTTTTTTATTTTTTAAAACAAGTTATTTTTTCATTTCACTTCACCAATTTGGACTATTTTGTGTATGTCCATTATATGAAATCCAAATAAAAATCAATTTAAATTACAGGTTGTAATGCAACAAAATAGGAAAAACACCAAGGGGGATGAACACTTTTGCCAGGCACTGTAGGTAGAGGAGCAAGCCTACATGGCATGGCATACTCTGTGCCTTGCCTCAGGGTAATATCATTGCGGAGTCCCCCACAGGTCTATTTATTACCCTCCTCATTTCAGATACATTGGCCCCTAGAGTGTTTACAGTCGCTTACTCCCCTTACAGCATGGGTAGGCAACTAGATCGGAGCGAATGTTCGGAGGGCTGGAAAATAATTATAATTTGTACACTGCAAATTCACCACAACTAAGCCCAAAAAGAGATTTGTTATTTTCAAATACATAATCATAAACCTTGATGACATTGAGACATATGTCTCTTTTTTATTAGTGGGAATACTTGGGAACACACTTCCTGAATTACATATTTTTTTAGCTGAATTCCTGGTCTTTTTTAAACCAAAAACTACACTTAACACAAATATAAATGAAACCTGCAACAGTTTAAAATATTTTACTGTTAATTTTACTGAGTTACAGTTCATATAGGAAATCAATCTTTTGAAAGAAATAAATTAGGCCCTAATCTATAGATTTCACATGACTGGGAATACAGATATGCATATTGGTCACAGATACCTTAAAAAAAAGATAGGGGCGTGGATCAGAAAACCAGTCAGTATCTGGTGTGACCATCATTTGCCTCATGTAGCACGACACATCTCCTTCGCATAGAGTTGATCAGGCTATTGATTGTGGCCTGTGGAATGTAGTCCCACTCCTCTTCAATGGCTGTGCAAAGTTGCTGGATATTGGCGGGAACTAGAACACGCTGTCTTACATGATCCAGAGCATCCCAAACATGCTCAATGGGTGACATGTCTGAAAGAACTGGGACATTTTCAGCTTCCAGGAATTGTGTAAAGATCCTTGTGACATGGGGCCATGCATTATCATCCTGAAACATGAGGTGATGGCGGCAGATGAATGGCCCAACAATGGGCCTCAGAATCTCGTCCCGGTATCAAATTGCCATCAATAAAATGCAATTGGAAACGTTCAGAACTTTTGTGACACATCACAGCACAGGTGAAAAATATATGGCAAATAGAAATCAAAACTGGATGGTTTTAAGAGATAGATGTGAGGGGTTGAGTGGAGCTGAAGGTGTGGGACTAAAAACAACAAGTTAACTAATGTAAAATATACTGGGTCCGTAAAATGTATAGAGGTTCAGAATTTTTGTGAAATTGACTTTTTTGTTGTTGAAATAGCACAGTCAAAAATATATGCCAACTAGAAAGCAAAACTGGATGGTCTTCAGCGATAGATGGGAGGGGATGAGGGTAGCTGAAGGATGGGATAAAAAAAGAAGAGGAAAAATACATTGTGTCCGTAAAATGTATATTGTATGTATAAGCTGGAAGTAGAAGCCTAAGTGTTGTTGTCCATTAGTTTACTCCAATTAGGGGATGGGTGGTACAGTTAGGGGAACATAATAAAGGAAAATATATTTTAAAAAGATACAGTGGCAAGAAAAAGTATGTGAACCCTTTGGAATTACCTGGATTCCTGCATAAATGAGTCATAACATTTGATCTGATCTATATCTAAATCACAACAATAGACAAACACAGTGTGCTTAATATAATAACACACAAATTATTGTATTTTTCTTGTCTATATTGAATACATAATTTAAACATTCACGGTGTAGGTTGGAAAAAGTATGTGACCTCCTAGGCTAATGACTTCTCCAAAAGCTAATTGGAGTCAGGTGTCAGCTAACCTGGAGTCCAATCAATGAGACGAGATTGGAGATATTGGTTAGAGCTGCCCTATAAAAACACTCACAAAATTAGAGTTTTCTATTCACAAGAAGCATTGCCTGATGTGAACCATGCCTCCAACAAAATAGGTCTCAGAAGACCTAAGATTAAGAATTGTTAACTTGCATAAAGCTGAAAAGGGTTACAAAAGTATCTCTAAAAGCCTTGATGTTCATAAGTCCATGGTAAGACAAATTGTCTGTAAATGGAGAAAGCACTGTTGCTACTCTCCTTAGGAGTGGCCGTCCTGCAAAGATGACTGCAAGAGCACAGAGCAGAATGCTCAATGAGGTTAAGAAGAATCCTAGAGTGTCAGCTTACAGAAATCTCTGGAACATGCTAACATCTCTATTGATGAGTAGCATATACGTAAAACACTAACCAGGAATGGTGTTCATGGGAGGACACCATGGAAGAAGCCACTGCTGTCCAAAATAAACATTGCTGCACGTCTGAAGTTCGCAAAAGAGCATCTGGATGTTCCACAGCGCTACTGCCAAAATATTCTGTGGACAGATGAAACTAAAGTTGAGTTGTTTGGAAGGAACACACAACACTATGTGTGGGGAAAAAAAGGCACAGCACACCAACATCAAAACCTCATCCCAACTGTAAAGTATGGTGGAGGGAGCATCATGGTTTGGGGCTGCTTTGCTGCCTCAGGGCCTGGACAGCTTGCTATCATCGCCGGAAAAATGTATTCCCAAGTTTATCAAGACATTTTGCAGGAGAATGTAAGGCTATCTGTCCGCTAATTGAAGCTCAACAGAAGTTGGGTGATGCAACAGGACAACGACCCAAAACACAGAAGTAAATCAACAACAGAAGGGCTTCAACAGAAGAAAATACGCCTTCTGGAATGGCCCAGTCAGAGTCTTGACCTCAACCCATTTGAGATGCTGTGGCCTGACCTCAAGAGAGCAGTTCACACCAGACATCCCAAGAATATTGTGGAACTGAAACTGTTTTGTAAATAGGAATGGTCTAAAATTCCTCCTGACCGTTGTGCAGGTCTGATCCGCAACTACAGAAAACGTTTGTTTGAGGTTATTGCTGCCAAAGGAGAGTCAACCAGTTATTAAATCCAAGGGTTCACATACTTTTCCCACCCTGCACTGTGAATGTTTATATGGTGTGTTCAATAAAGACATGAAAACGTATAGTTGTTTGTGTGTTATTAGTTTAAGCAGACTGTGTTTGTCTATTGTTGTGACCTAGATGAAGATCAGATCGAATTTTATGACCAATTTATGCAGGTATTTCCAAAGGGTGAATATACTTATTCTTGCCACTGTGTGTGTGTGTGTGTGTGTGTGTGTGTGTGTGTGTGTGTGTGTGTGTGTGTGTGTGTGTGTGTGTGTGTATATATATATATATATATATATATACACACAGTACCAGTCAAAAGTTTGGACACCTACTCATTCAAGGGTTTGTCTTTATTTTTACTATTTTCTACATTGCAGAATAATAGTGAAGACATCTAAACTATGAAATAACACATGGAATCATGTGGTTAGCAAAAAAGTGTTGAACAAATCTAAATATATTTTATATTTGAGATTCTTCAAAGTAGACACCTTTTTCCTTGATGATAGCGTTGTGACAACTTTGAAGAATCTAAAATATATTTGTATTTGTTGAACACTTTTTTGCTTACTACATGATTCCATATATGTTATTTCATAGTTTTGATGTCTTCACTATTATTTTATATATATATATGTATACACTGCATTCGGAAAGTATTCAGACCCCTTCAGTTTTTCCACATTTTGTTACATTACAGCCTTATTCTAAAATTGATTAAATTCTATTTTTCCCTCATCAATCTACACACAATACCCTATAATGACAAAGCGAAAACAGGTTTTTAGAAAGTTTTGCAAATGAATACAAAAAAATGAAAACAATGAAATACCTTATTTACATAAGTATTCAGACCCTTTGCTATGAGACTCGAAATTGAGCTCAGGTGCATCCTGTTTTCCATTGATCATCCATGAGATGTTTCTACAACTTGATTGGAGTCCACCTGTGGTAAATTCAATTGAATGGACATGATTTGGAAAGGCACACACCTGTCTATATATGGTCCCACAGTTGACAGTGCATGTCAGAGCAAAAACCAAGCCATGAGGTTGAAGGAATTGTCGGTAGAGCTCCGAAACAGGATTGTATCGAGGCACATTTTAAAATGTTTTAATTTTATTTAACTAGGCAAGTCAGTTAAGAACAAATCCTTATTTACAACGACGGCCTACCCCGGCCAAACCCAGACGACGCTGGGCCAATTGTGCACCACCCAATCACGGCCGGTGGTGATACAGCCTGGAATCGAACCAGGGTCTGTAGTGACCCCTCTAGGACTGAGATGCAGTACCTTAGACCGCTGCGCCACTCGGGATCCCAGATCTGGGGAAGGATACGAATACGTTTTGCAGCATTGAAGGTCCCCATTATTCTTAAATGGAAAAAGTTTGGAACCACCAAGACTCTTCCTAGAGATGGCTGCACAGCTAAACTCTGACAAAGCTCCAGAGTTCCTCTGTGGAGATGTGAGAACCTTCCAGAAGGACAACCATTTCTGCAGCACTCCACCAATCAGGCCTTTATAGTAGAGTGGCCAGATGGAAGCCAATCCTCAGTATAGGACTCATTTTACTGTGGATATAGCTACTTTTGTACTGGTTTCCTCCAGCATCTTCACAAAGTCCTTTGCTGTTGTTCTGGGATTGATTTGCACTTTTTGCACCAAAGTACGTTCATCTCTAGGAGACAGAACGTGTCTCCTTCCTGAGCGGTATGACAGCTGCGTGATCCCATGGTGTTTATATTTGCATACTATTGTTTGTACAGATGAACATGGTACCTTCAGGCGTTTGGAAATTGCTCCCAAGGATGAACCAGACTTGTGGAGGTCAACATTTTTTTTCTGAGATCTTGGCTGAATTCTATTGATTTTCCCATGATGTCAAGCAAAGAGGCACTGAGTTTGAAGGTAGGCCTTGAAATACATTCACAGGTACACTTTCAATTGGCTCAAATGATGTCAATTAGAATTCTCTAAAGCCATGACATCATTTTCTGGAATTTTCCAAGCTGTTTAAAGGCACAGTCAACTTAGTGTATGTAAACTTCTGATCCACTGGAATTGTGATACAGTGAATGATAAGTGAAATAATCTGTCTGTAAACAATTGTTGGGAAAAGTACTTGTGTAATGCACAAAGTAGATGTCCTAACCGACTTGCCAAAACTATAGTTTGTTAACAAGAAATTTGTGGAGTGGTTGAAAAAAACAGTTTTAATGATGCCAACCTAAGTGTATGTAAACTTCCGACTTCAACTGTAGCTGTGCAGCGACGCTCCCCATCCAACCTGACAGAGCTTGAGAGGATCTGCAGAGAAGAACGTGAAAAACTCCCCAAATACAGGTGTGCCAAGCTTGTAGTGTCATACCCAAGAAGACTTGAGGCTGTAATCGCTGCCAAAGGTGCTTCAACAAAGTACTGAGTAAAGGGTCTGAATACTTATTTAAATGTGATATTTCAGATTCAGATTTTTTATAAATTTGCAAAAATGTAAAAAAAAATAAACTGTTTTTGCTTTGTCATTCTAGGGTATTGTGTGTAGAAACTATTTAATCCATTTTAGAATAAGGCTGTAACGTAAAAAAATGTGGAAAAGTCAAGCGGTCTGAATATTTTTCCAAATGTACTGTATATATATTTACAAAAAATGTATATGGGGTATTGGAAATGATGCAGACAATTACATTGATGGAAGCTACAATCTATCTGCAGTATTAAAGCTGATTGTGTTTGTTGTCTATGCTTATGCCTGCCCATATCATAAGCCCACCGCCACAATGGGGCACTCTGTTCACAATGTCTGCCATCTGCCCGGTGCAGTTGAAACCGGGGTTCATCTGTGAAGAGCCAACTTCTTCAGCGTGCCAGTAGCCATCAAAGGTGAGCATTGGCCCACCAAAGTCGGTTACGACGCCGAACACGCAGATGAGCTTCCCTGAGACTATTTCTGACAGTTTGTGTGGAAATTCTTTGGTTGTGCAAACCCACAGTTTCATCCGCTGTCCGGGTGGCTGGTCTCAGACGATCCTGCAGGTGAAGAACCCGGATGTGGAGGTCCTGGGCTAGGTTACACCTAGTCTGCGGTTGTGAGGCCAGTTGGATGTTCTACCAAAATCTCTAAAACAACATTGGAGGTGGCTTATGGTAGAGAAATTAACATTAAATTCAATGGCAACAGCTCTGGTGGACATTCCTGCAGTCAGCATGCCAATTGCATGATCCCTCAAAACTTGAGACATCTGTATTATTGTGTTTTGTGACAAAACTTCACATTTTAGAGTGGTCTATTATTATCCCAAGCACAAGGTGTAATAATCATGCTGTGTAATTAGCTTCTTAATATGCCACACCTGTCAGGTGGATGGATTATCTTGGCAAAGGAGAAATGCTCACTAACAATGACGTAAACAAATTTGTGCACAAAATTTGAGAGAAATAAGCTTTTTGTGCATATGGAAAAGTTTTGGGATCTTTTATTTCAGCTCATGAAACTTGGGACCAACACTTTACATGTTGCGTTTATATTTTTGTTCAGTATTAAATCCACCCCCCAAAAAACGTTGGCGGACCAACTTTTTTGTGCGGGTCGGTTTTGGTTCTGCGGGACACCTGTTGCTGACCCCTGCCCTACAGCCAATAAATGTGTCTATCAACATGCAGCACCGTGTATAAAAATATGTGTACAAATGCATTTCGATGCAAATATATATTCTAATTTCCCTTATTCTCCTCTCCACTGGATGTCTCTTTCATGATTTTCCAATTTTCTGTTCTCATTCCATATCTCCCACCCATCTCTCTTTTCACTCTTTCCTCCCACAACCCATTCCTTCTCTCTCACTGTTTGTTATTTTCTTTCCATTATTCCAAATTACTCATCCTTACAATCCTTTAACGCTAAACTCCCTGTCATCCCTGTTAAAGTCATCCAGATAAACCCTTGTCTTATCTGTATGGATGAGTGTTTGGATAAACCATGTCACTTTGAAAAAGCCGAAAGATATCCTATACAAAGTTGTTACATTCAGAGACTTCCGAGTGTTTTTCTCTCAGTGGGGTTCTATCTGACTGGCTTAATCCAGATGTGACGGCTCCACTCTATTTACTGTACCCCCAAACACCTGGGTAAACAATCAACAGATGACTAGGAATCTTAAGAGGGGGGGTTAGAGAAAAAGAGTGGAGGAGGGGCCAGTGACTCTGGCTGTTGAAGGGCTGTTAATGAGGGTTCAGTCCATGAGTCAGCGCTTATGACTTCCAGGGGTTATAAATGACCGTAAGACTCACAGGGAGAGAACAGAATAGACACAGTGTCCCAGACCACTCTTAATTATTATCTTATTAACGCATGTCAACAACTAAACAGCCATGGAGCCATAGATTCAGAGAGAGACATACCATGGTTTGTCAGAGATTAAGTAAAGGCCTCATTGTTTCGGCCTCACACTAGTGTTGGGCTCTCAACAACAGAAACAGTGAGTTTTCATTATCTTACTTAGCAAGAAGCATATGAAAGGTTATATCAGTCTGTTAGGAGCCTTTTCCCTTTGTTCTAAGCTTCCATAGACTCATAATGAGATCCACTGACTGTACAAAGACACCAGTGCCCTCGCTCTATCTCTGAGAGTAAGATGGATGAAGTGTCTGTGGGTATTGATTGGCACCTGGGGTGCAGATCATATCTATCCCATCCCATACATCTCTGACACATTGTCTTATACCGCCTCTCTCAATGTTTTTCTATTTTAATTCTCTCTCTCTCTCTGAACAGATAGAACTAGAAGGCCTTGAGAGGGAGGGACGGTGGAACTGACACACAACCTGCATCTTATCATTCTGCTGCAATGTTTGGGCTATAGGCATGATGAGGGGAGATATGGCATTACTGTGTGTGTGTGTGTGTGTTTGTCCACTGTGTCCAACGTTGTCCCTCAGGGCTGACAGCAATAGCTGTCAGGCCTTTGTGAGTGAGCCAGACAGCTCAGTCACACACACACACACACACACAAAAGGTGTGATGAAAAAGGGGGTGATGCTCCCATCTGAGGCCAAAGGAGAACAGACACATGGACCACTGCTCTCTCCCTGTGTGTGTGTGGTGTGTGTGTGTGTGTGTGTGTGTGTGTGTGTGTGTGTGTGTGTGTGTGTGTGTGTGTGTGTACACAATACATGTCCCAAATGTTTGTAACACAATTTACTTGGAAAGAGTGGAAATCAATTCAGTATATTCTTGCCAGTCAAATGACCTCTCTCTCTCTGCAGCATGGTGAGTTGAATGCTGAATAGTTAATGGGAAGATAAGTGAATTTGATGTTTTAGGTGGAGTGTGAAGTCATTGTCACATTTAGCATGCGGTTATTCATATTTGGCTGCTAACAGTGTGTGGCTTACTCAGTTTTGGCAGTGGAAACATTTGCCTGAGAGTGTAAGAGTAAATATAGCATCCGCACTGCAATTTGCTTACGCTTGTGTTTGTATGTTCGGCCGGCCATCTGGCTGTATGACTGTGTGTGTGCGTGTGTGTGTGTGTGTGTTGGGGGGCGAACTTGTGAGTCAGATGAGGATCTGTTTCACAAGTGTCTGTTTATGTTTGTCTATCTGTGTTGGAGGGAGCGTGGCGTCTGTCCCTTATTGGTCTGTGTAAGGTGTTTCACTGGTGTTTGTGTGCGTGAATAAGTATGTAGGGGGGTGTGTGTGTGTGTGTGTGTGTGTGTGTGTGTGTGTGTGTGTGTGTGTGTGTGTGTGTGTGTGTGTGTGTGTGTGTGTGTGAGAGCTGTCTGGCTCTCTCATCAGCTTCTAGCACTTTGACTCAACCACACACAGCAGCTGCTGCTGTCAGCCCTGAGGGACAACGTTGGACACAGTGGACAAACACACACACACACACAGTAATGCCATATCTCCCCTCATCATGCCTATAGCCCAAACATTGCAGCAGAATGATAAGATGCAGGTTGTGTCTCAGTTCCACCGTCCCTCCCTCTCAAGGCCTTCTAGTTCTATCTGTTCAGAGAGAGAGAGAGAATTAAAATAGAAAAACATTGAGAGAGGCGGTATAAGACAATGTGTCAGAGATGTATGGGATGGGATAGATATGATCTGCACCCCAGGTGCCAATCAATACCCACAGACACTTCATCCATCTTACTCTCAGAGATAGAGCGAGGGCACTGGTGTCTTTGTACAGTCAGTGGATCTCATTATGAGTCTATGGAAGCTTAGAACAAAGGGAAAAGGCTCCTAACAGACTGATACAACCTTTCATATGCTTCTTGCTAAGTAAGATAATGAAAACTCACTGTTTCTGTTGTTTAGAGCCCAACACTAGTGTGAGGCCGAAACAATGAGGCCTTTACTTAATCTCTGACAAACCATGGTATGTCTCTCTCTGAATCTATGGCTCCATGGCTGTTTAGTTGTTGACATGCGTTAATAAGATAATAATTAAGAGTGGTCTGGGACACTGTGTCTATTCTGTTCTCTCCCTGTGAGTCTTACGGTCATTTATAACCCCTGGAAGTCATAAGCGCTGACTCATGGACTGAACCCTCATTAACAGCCCTTCAACAGCCAGAGTCACTGACCTCTCCACTCTTTTTCTCTTTCCCTCTCTTTCTCCCCACACCTATAAACAGGTAAACACACAAGCATTAAAATGCATAACCTTCACCCAAAATGTAGACTTTCATTACACTGAAATGCACAACTAGCAATTTGTTATTTTTTACATTGATTCACTAACTGTACACATCAATCTTGATGTGACATGTCTCGTGAATCATAATGTCTGGGTTCCTCTGTGCTGTACATGTTTAGAATAGATTTACAATACTTCTCTGTACTGTACATGTTTAGAATAGATTTACAATACTTCTCTGTACTGTACATGTTTAGAATAGATTTACAATACTTCTCTGTACTGTACATGTTCAGAATATATTTAGAATACTTCTCAGTACTGTACATGTTCAGAATAGATTTAGGAGCGATAGAGGAGTGTGTGCTAACCATGTGTGGCTGGGGGTCAGTGGAGAATGCTTCCAGCATGTGTGACTGAGAGTGATTTGGGTTTTGGCGTTGGCATGGGCCACACTGGATTGTCCAAAACAGCAGATTAAATGTGGATTATAGCCGTGCTCCCATCCCGATCGCTGACTGCTGCTCTCTTCCCAGCTCACACCTCATGACCTTCCGAAACCCAGCACTCTACTCTGATGGCTGTGTTGCCATGACGATACCAGCCCTATAGCTCACCTATAGTGTTATCAGTTGATTACTGTGGAGTGGAGGTCTCTGTGAGGACTGCTGTGAGACTGTGAGTGTACTTGGAGCTACTCGGGTAGTAAATATGGATTAATCACGGCTGTGCTGTGTATAATGAAATCATCAATACAAAATGCAGCTCCAGTCACTCTACTTCTCTTGTGTGTGTCCATCGGGGGGGGCTGAATGTGTTTGTTTTCAGGCCAGTGGTAGGACTTCATGAGAAGTAGATAGTGTGGGTACTGTCTCATGTCAGAGGTCTACAAATGAGATTTACATCCGTACGGCATAGCCTTTAGACCTATATAGACACAGAAAAAACACAGACACGGATCGTTACCTTCTACCCATCTACACACACATACAGTATTGGCTCTATATCTTTCACAACAAACCACACAAAAACCCACAGCCAGTGACACACACCCACACCCACACCCACACACACACACTTAGCACTGAGCAGTGTGTACTGGCTCTGCCACAGAGGGTGTGTTCCGGTCTTGAGGGCTATCCTGGACGTCCATCTCTGTCACATTCCAATCGGTGACAGAAGGAGCAGAGGGGCGCCGCTCCCCTGCCAACAGAGTGCCACCCACACTCACACACACGCAGACACACACAAGCCAACAGACACACCCAAGCAAACAGATACGCAAAGACACTCACACACACAGCTGTTGCCGAGCTTTAGAAAGCTGATTGTGTAATGTCTGACATTCCTGTGTTCTTCCCGTGCTCTCTAAGGTGGGTGGATTTGTAATGGACAGCCCAGTAATCATTATTTCAGACTATTTGCATCATGTATTTTGTGTGTATGCTTGACTGGGTATGTGGCTGTGTATTAATGTAAGTGTGTCTGTGCTGATGGTGATGTTTTATATACAGTACGTAAGCATGTGTGTGTACGATTTCATACACTGTATGTGTGTATATGTATGGACATATAGGTGTGTGTGTGTGTGTGTGTGTGTGTGTGTGTGTGTGTGTGTGTGTGTGTGTGTGTGTCTGAGGAAATAGGCTACATTCTCTGGGGAGAGTCGATACAGTATTGGCTAAACGGGACAGATTCTGACCTGACCTGAAGCAAGACGTACTGTAGCTGTGGGCTAGGTGCCAAATGGCCTGCTGTCAAGTCAACCAGGTCCTATTGATGCTCAACCTTGTTAGCCTGACACAAGACAGGAACGAGGCAGCCAGGGACATACTTTATAGAGAGAGTTAAAGGGATGAAGCCAGGTAAAGCAGCAGCAGAAGCCAGGGAAAGAGGGAGCCCTTTAAGAGGATTACACAGCAGTATCACATGGGGAACGCTTAAATCATAGGGCAAACAAGCCAGCTTTGACTCTTCACAGCTTCTTTTGTATGGATCGCTTTTTCAGCCATCACCTACTGAAAAAGACTGGAATACTTTCTAATAACATGACCTAGCCTATTTATTTATCTAACCTTTATTTAACCAGGCAAGTCAGTTAACAACAAATTCTTATTTACAATGACGGCGCTGGGCCAATTGTGCGCCGCCTTATGGGACTCCCAATCATGGCCGGATGTGATAGAGCCTGGATTCAAACCAGGGACTGTAGTGACGCCTCTTGCACTGAGATGCAGTGCCTTAGACCGCTGCGCCACTCGGGAGCCTAAGACAGATGGAACACATACACTTCTCTAGTGTCTTTTTAATATTAGTGTATATCATTCGTGTTCGTGGTTATCAATAAGATTCCATCATAGATCAACCATGTCTGCAACATTCTATACAACAGGTCGTGAGAGATGTTCTCTCCTGGGTGTAGAACGACTGTTATCTGGCTTCCATCCACAGATGACAGTTCCAGTATGATTTGATAGCATTGTTATTGCTGGTGTTTTTTTCTCAGCTTGCTGGGTAGTTAAGTTGCCTTTCTTCACTTTAGCTGGTCCTCGGCTCAAATCAGAGCTCACTTTTCTTCCCATCGGTTGTTGCCATGGTAACTGGCAGAGGAAGTTGGGTGCGAGGGGAGAGAAGAGGGGAGGGAGGGGGTTTGTGGGTAAAGGCACCAGGGAGCCCCCCTCCTTCCTCTCGTACCCACTTTCCTCAATCAACATATTATCTCCAGGGGTTACATAAAGAAACACTTAGGGAAGAGTGACATTCATGACCCTATGGTTTAACAGGGCTGTTCTTCCTCCATAACAACAATGGTACAGCAGCATCACTTCAAATGGCATCTCTGTATTTTTTTTTTAGCAAGCAAACAATGCAAGCTGCTCAGTGGTTTGTACGCGGACGGTTGTGTCACGCTTGTCGTTAGAAATGGCGGACCAAAACGCAGCAGGTATGTGTATACTCATCTTCTTTATTTAACGGAAAATAAGGAAAAAAACCAAACAAACACGTATACAAAAAATAAACAAAACGATGAACGACAAAATTACAGCCTTGAAGGCAACACAGCAATCCAAAGACAATCTCCCACAATTAGACAAACAAACACACCCAACTAATATAGGACTTCCAATCAAAGGCAACACCACACAGCTGCCTTCAATTGGAAGTCCACCCCAATTAACCAAACATAGACATACAACTAACTAGATAACACATAGAAATACATAAACACAGACCATAAACCAAAAACCCGGAAATACTAAATCAAACACCCTATTTTCCAAAACACCACCCCGAACCACATAAAACAAATACCCTCTGCCACGTCCTGACCAAACTACAATACCAATTAACCTTATACTGGCCAGGACGTGACAGGTTGTGACAATGCTTCACTCCGAAAAAGAATGTATAATTTCACATGTTGGTGCACACTGTTAGTTACTGATCACTGTAGATACAAATAAACCTCCCCCTGACTTTTGTCAAAAACTTTTGAGAGAGAAACCATGATCAAATTAAAAGAAGCAGTTTGGGTTCTGGGCATAATGTTTTGACTGTGGATTGGATGAAAACACAGACAGGGTGTTCATTTAACGACAAACAAATACAGGCTGTTGAGGGGGAGGACAGGAGTACTACTCAGCAAGTTTTGGACGTTTTTGCAAGATTCACAAAAGAGATTTCCTTTTAATGTTAAACAGGGTCTGCCGACAATGGTAGCAAAAATGCTTCCCCCCAAAAAAGAGAAATAGTATCTATTTGAAGCTTATTCTGTTGCAGTGCCAGGCAGAGATAGGGAGGGAAAGAGAGGGGGTTAGGGAGTGAGTGAGATGGTAGGAGCAGGAGCACAGAAAGACAGAAAGAGAGATAGTGAAGGGAAAAGAGGAGAAGAAGCAGGTGGGGGTTATGGGCATAGATAATCTAAAGCTATTCGATGGCATTAAACAAACTACTAGGCCTAATGCCTAGAATCCTCCATTGGCCCTGGTGCAGATTAAGGTTGCTGGTTTGCCTGTGGAAGCCATTATATAATTCATTCTCCCTGATGAGATTTTGTTCTCTCATGGCATTTTTTTTAGTCAAGGAAATCTCTAGCTCCTGCATTTTTTGGTGATTTTTAATCCCTGTCTGTAACTAATTCGACAGTAATTTGATGTTTTTCCTCTGTACCTAATACTTTTTCACATCCCGTGAGTGATACAGCGCTAGCTGGCACAATGCTCTAGAACTGCTATAGTGAATACTCAGTCCTAAACTGGCGACAAGGGAAAAGCATTTCATCTTTTCTCTACTGCATTTCCATCCGGCACATCAGATTACAGGTGGGCGGATTGGGAGCATGTCTTCTTTTTTACCTCTGCAGCCTCTGTCTATGATGAGAGGTAGGCCTACATGTGAGTAGCAGCTGACTTTGGGTCAGATGAAATATGCCCCTTGAAACCACAGCTGTGGCATGTGCAGGCCAGTAAAGCCGCTCCGATTGGTAGGTTACCAATTCACCCACATCAGCTGAACCGCATCCAACTATTTGGCAACAAAGGTGACAATCCCACTTTGTTCTATTGTCATCACTTCATAAAAGTTATCACAATATTGTTAATGAGTTCCAGGACCAATGGATTGGTATCGTCAGACGCAGGTGGGTAAACCTGTGCCCTGCGCGCATGGAGTAATAATGATGATTTATAATACTGGTTCAATTCAAGTGTGAATTGCTCTGAACTCTTCGAGAGCTGAAAAAAAAAGGCTCGTGTTAAAATGCCTGCTGTGTTCGTATGAAAAATGAATGAGAAGAGAGCTTTGAGTGAGAGTGTCTGAGTTCAATTGACAGTGAAAAAGGAGTGCCTCTGAATCCCACTCACATAATGAAATCGTAGCCCTACGCTATACAAAAGCAGCGCATACACTTGTATACATACGTCTCAACATGTCACATTAAGCACACCACTGAAAAATCACAGTGAATTGCTTCACACCCCCACTACCACAGTAATCTCTCTATCCCCCCCTGTCACACGAACAGAAATAGCACGTAAACGGCAGACAAGGTGCAAAGTGTCATCGGTTGCTAAGGGGAAAGGAAAAATGGGAAGACAGAGATGGTGTGTTACAAAATTAATTACAGCAAGATCCACTTTAGCAGGGACTGAGATGAGTGTTACGTGTTAAATGAGCCTGACGCTAAAATTAGACCATGAAGCAGAGAGATGTGTCATGTCCCTGTTTTAAATGACTGTTGCGCTGGAGATAAAATGACTGGAAGTAGCACGGAAAAAATATTCACGTAATAATTGTTATTTCTCTAATATACAGTGCATTCGGAAAGTATGCAGACACCTTGACTTTTTCCACATTTTGTTACGTTACAGCCTCATTGTAAAATGTATTACACTCTTACCCCCCCATCAATCTACACAATATACCCCATAATGACAAAGCAAAAACCTTGACATGGACGGTAAAAGTAGATTTTTTTAATGATTCACTTGGCCAAAAGCAACACTTTTGGATACTGTATTTTAAGTTGGTTTAACAGTATTTCATACTTGCTGTGCTTATTTCCTGTACACAAACGGTGAATGATGGTGGGAGAACAAAGTGCAGTGTTCTGGAAAGTCTGGTTTGATATGCTTTAGGATATGGGTTGAACTTCTATAGGAAGAGTGAAGTAGAGGTTATTGACAACTATAAGCATTTGGAAAGTATTCAGTCCCCTTGACTTTTTCCACATTTTGTTACTTTACAGCCTTATTCTAAAATTGATTAAATAATTTTTGTTCTTCATCAATTTACCTGTTTTTGCTTTGTCTTTATGGGGTATAGTGTGGAGATTGATGAGGAGAAAACCCCCCGATTTAATCCAATTTAGAATAAGGCTGTAACGTAACAAAATGTGGAAAGAGTAAACGGGGGCTGAATACTTTCTGAATGCACTGTAGATATTGTGCTCAGCAGATGAATGTGCTCTAGATGAATCCCTTGTTCTACCTTATCTAAAGGAACAGTGACATCCTTACCTATCACTACTCATCGTTCCCACAACTCCACCTCTCTTATCCAAGTTCTCTCTCTCTCTTGCTCCTGCTGTGCCCAAAGCTACTTCAGTCTCTTTAATCCAATATGTTTTATTGGTCTTCTACTATCCTTTCTCTCTTCACCACTCCCTCCAGTTGTTAACTGTAACACGTATGTATTTTCTATTCTCTCTCTCTGTGTGCCTCTCTCATACAGGATTCTTCTGACCGTGGTGGTGATCTTTCGGATCCTGATCGTGGCCATCGTTGGCGAGACGGTGTACGAGGACGAGCAGACCATGTTCATCTGCAACACCCTGCAGCCGGGCTGCAACCAGGCCTGCTACGACAAGGCCTTCCCCATCTCCCACATCCGCTACTGGGTCTTCCAGATCATTCTGGTGTGTACGCCCAGCCTGTGCTTCATCACCTACTCTGTGCACCAGTCGGCCAAGCAGCGTGACAGACGCTACTCCTTCCTCTACCCACTGCTGGAGCGTTCGGATTACGGGCAAAGTGGCGCCAGGAAGCTTCGTAACATCAACGGCATCCTGGTGCACCACGGCGACGGTGGCGGGAAGGACGAGCATGACTGCATGGAGGTCAAGGAGATCCCCAATGCACCGCGGGGGCTCACACACGGCAAGAAGTCCAAGCAGCGCCAGCAGGAGGGCATCTCGCGCTTCTACATTATCCAGGTGGTGTTCCGTAACGCACTGGAGATCGGCTTTCTGGTGGGACAGTACTTCCTATACGGCTTCAGCGTGCCGGGCATCTTCGAGTGCGACCGCTACCCCTGCGTGAAGGAGGTGGAGTGCTACGTGTCGCGGCCCACCGAGAAGACGGTCTTCCTGGTCTTCATGTTCGCCGTGAGCGGCATCTGCGTGCTGCTCAACCTGGCAGAGCTCAACCATCTGGGCTGGAAGAAGATCAAGGCAGCCATCCGGGGCGTGCAGGCCCGCCGGAAGTCCATCTGCGAGATCCGCAAGAAGGACATGACCCACATGTCGCAGCCCCCCAACATGGGCAGGACCCAGTCCAGCGAATCCGCCTACGTCTGATGGAGACAGGTCTATACGCTGGGTAAGTGCGAGGGCAGGGTAGGGAACGAGTGGGACGACCACTCCATTCCACTCTCTCTTTTTAGAGTTTTAATGGAAAGAGGAGGGGGACAGTGAAAAAAACTGCCAAGGAATATTTGCTGTATTTTTTATTCATTATGAGACCAGCTGCACCTGTTCTTGTCAAACCTTGTCATGTGTATGATTTTTTTTATTGGGACGTTCCCAAAGTGCTGTATGGAAGTCTTTAAGGAGAAGCTTCTGGCTGTTGTAGGGTTTCCGGGCCAGGGGCGGTGGGGTGGAGAAGGGGACCGAAGGGTATGCTATGTCATGATGCTGTTCTGGCTTATGTCATCCGTGATGAAGAGAGCAGGAGGGGTCGTTAACTGGGAAGGAGCGGAAGAGCTGTCGCAGCGATGATCCGACTCTCCACAAGCAGCACACAGGGTGTCGACTCTCTATCCCCTCTTTGCTGGTGTGGAGAGAGAATGATGTTCCTCTCAAGCTGGTCTCCAGAGATTACGATGACAGAGAGAGCCAGTGTTCGGGAGTCCTGGACCTGGTGCCAGAAGAAACTGCTGTTTACATTTTGTCTCCTGGCAAATAATTATTAACACAAACACCATGAAGGAATACTGAAAACATTTTTTCTCTACTTCTCCACTGCTGGCACCTGCACCATTGAGACTGAGGGTGTATGACAGTAATGTCTTCTCCTCCGTGTAAACTTTAGAGACAACCCCAAGGAGGTCACGCATAAACGACACCTCTACAGTCACAAACCGTTCCCCGCCACACCAACACCCCCACCAACATCTCTCCAGCATTCCAGCGTGTTGCGTGTGTTTGTGACTGACTGAAATAAAGATACAAATAAAATGAGAGCGAGACATAGGGAATAAGAGAGAGTAAAAGAGGAACCATCTCCTTGCAATCTCTATGGAGAAGAACCAGATCATTGTATTACTAATTTAAAATGTTTATGATATCATTATTATGAGTTGATTTATTCTCTTCGTGACAAAATTGGTACCATACTTTGGATTTACTTCTTGTTTGAAAGTTCCTGCATAGTATTTCCTCTTTTAGTTGAGAGAGTATGTAAAAATAGATGTATTTGTCTTTATGGAGGGAGGGGAGGCAAAGAAACACATGGTTGGGTTTCATGAGAGTACTTTTGTTGTTCATTTCAAAGCATTTTGCCTCCGATCGATGGAACTGAATTTGTGTCTGAGAGGAGGATCGCATGAGGTATTTGAAAAAGGCATGTACACAAGCATTGCTTCTAAAAGGAACAAAGTGTTGTCATGAATTGTACTCCTGACAGAGAACATGTTCACCTACTGGTTTGTGCTGCATCTCTCTCATATGTGGTGATCAGCAGGCATGCCTTTAAGAGACAAAGAAAAGATTGACAATAAGCGCTGTACCATGATCCTTGAAGACAGACGGGAGAGAGAAAGGAACTCTCATTGGGAAAAGCTCTGTAACACCAGCAATAAAAGCCCAACACACTTGCTCAACGCCACTGAAGACAGGGTTCAGCTTTTCTACAATAGTGGTACACTCTAAAAGGGATCCCACATTTACAGCACAATGGCCTTTGACCCTGCAGTGAGGCCAGACATGGGAGGTGTAAGTGGTGGGGGGGTGGGGGGGTGTCCTTGTTGTGGATATATTGAGGGAGTGGTTTGTACACTGAGCAGTAGTAGTGTCCATGGCGATGAAATAATAAGGCCAAACATGACCAGCTAGGTGCTTCACCATACTGTACACTGTGCCTGTGTGTGTGTGTGCTTGCATGTGTGTGTGCTCCTTGGTTTATGTCCCATCCAGAGAGAGAATCCCCGTCAGCATGGTTCTGCTTGAGTGGAAATGCTTGGGCCGGAACATTCTCCTGGTGTTCTACCCCAGGATCATATGGGAACCCTGTAATGGGGGTCACCCCAAGCACTGCCAAGGGACACAGCCTGGAGTGTGTAATCTCTATAAAACACTCTGTAGGGAGAGGGGGGAGTTGCTGGTAGACATTGACATCAACACTATGTGTTCTTTTGGCACTTGTGTCTGGTACACTGTAAAACAGAGTAGACTGCTCAGGTTGGAGATGTTTGGGTTTACAGTGACACCGACTGGGCCCGGGCCAAACCAACTCCAGCCGAGAGGGGAGGACAGGGAGGAACAGTCCCAGGATGCATTTCACACCACTCAAAATTTAGATGACGCAAGCCAAGCAGAGAAAACAGACATGGGAGAGGAAATATGGCTGTCAGTATCAGTGGAATATGGAAAGCCACAAAGCCTTTAGTTGCACATTTGTTTGAAAAGAACAGGAAATGAACAATGTCCTAAACAGAACGACAGAAAGCCATGACATCGCTCAGACAGAGCCACGGTCTCTAAAAACAAAGGCCTTGCTAGTCATTCAATTACAGAGGATTACAACCACCAAGAGACAAGTTTATGGAGATAGAACGGTTCAGAACTGTCCCCATGTAAGATGGCTGACAAATTGTTCCATTCAAGAGCATTGGGGCTCTATGAAATCAGCCTCTCGAGTTGTATCTCTATGTATGAGTCCAGCTATCCATGCTCCTCCTCTCAGTCCTCACTGAGCTACTGACATGGTGGTATAGTCTTATTGAGGTGTGACTGGTGAAGTGGCCAAAGAAGACTCTTTATTCATTCAGTCTTGTCTGTGATTCACCCTTTGATACTAGTAGGTAATCTCTAGTATAGAATTAGTCCCCATCTTCAGAGCTCGTTGAATGTCTGTGGGATTGGATGTGGCGGAGCCCTGTTCTTAGATGACCGCTGAGAGGGTGTAATAATAGAGGTTAAGGCCGGGCTTTCTTTAAATGATCCTGGGCCCTTCTCTTTAAGAAATGGCTTGGTAAGGTTGGTCTGAAGTATAGTATGGATATACAGGACTCTCCAGTCCCCACATCTCTCTGCTCTCTGGCTGCTCACCACTGCTCTCCTGTCTGGTCTCATTGAGGGGTATATAACAGGGTTGGGATGAGGACACTTCCCAAAGTGAATACTTCCCAAAGTGAACACTTCACAGGGTTCTAGCGGTCCAATGCTCTCTCCAGTCTATATGTGAAAATTATGCAATTTTCTTTTCTTGATTTGTTTCCTTTTGTTCCTGGCTTGTGGATTCATTTTATTGTCTGTCGCTCTTGTTTTTCTACAGTGATGTAATTGAAAGACAAACCGGAAAAGTATTATTTTTTTTCCTATGTAAAGAACAAAACATTTGCAATGTGCAAACTGGGGCAGTGTGTTTAAATGTAATGCACAAGTATTGCATCCTTCCCTTGCCAAAGTGAAATGCAAATTACATGGGGTTTCAAATGTATTCTTTTTTAAGGCATGTACAATGGCTAGAATAAGCATGTTTCTACCTGTTTTTAAAAACTCAATCTTAAAGAAGAAGAAGAGGTTTTTTTTTAGTCGTTGTCCAAGCTTTTGAGATAAAACGTGTAAAGTCTTGATGTCAGGAATCTCTAATTTCCAACTCTTTTACAAGTCAGTACCAACTCAATTAGTCATTTCTAAACGGAATAGCGTAGGGTTCAGCCCTGCTGTTTTTTACCACCATTTTGAGAAACTTTGAATTACCTGCTATAAAAAATATTTTAAATAACAACACTTAAGATGCGGATACTCTGAATTATACTTGTGTACTGTAAGACAAATGTTTCAGGGTAAATAAACACTACATTGACAAAATAGAGGAAACAACATTCCAGAGTAACGTAAATGAATGACGATCTAATGAATTAACTCTGATGAAAGAATCAGTGAAGCCCTAAGACACAGTGACATTATGGGGACTGTGTAGCCCTCTGCTTCAGGTCAACACATTGAGGGCTACTGCACATCATACAAACAGTCTCAGGAATTATGCACTTCTAAATGATTAGCAATCTTTGAAAACAAGGTTTTTATTCATATTTCTACAACTAATTCAACAAAACTTTTCTAAACGCTATCAGACAACACCTGCATCCTTTCTTAAACAGGGAACACCATAGAGCTCAAACGGGCACATAAAGTATTGTCAATCAGTACACACATTAGTATTATTACATAACTTCTTGTATCCAAGCCTCAACCAGCCCTCTAGCCTGAAACATTGGTGCTAATCTACCCTCATCCTGTGATGCATTGAATCAGTGACAAGGAAGGTCATTTACCAGGCAAGTTCAGATAACTATTTCCTAGGAGATGGAAGCAAGGACCTACAGACAGCTCACAACTCTTCCAATTGGCAGGAACGGACACCATCTGTGGTGGCAGAGAGCAAACCCTGGAGGTTGTGACACTTTTAAATACCTGCTGTACTGTCACTCTAGCACACTACTACCCCCAGCTCCACCTGTCCTAACCTCACATGTAGGGCTGCATCAAACCAGTGGCATGGGGAGTGTGGAGAGGTAACAGACCCAGGTTTACGTCATCAGGTCTGGCACCGCTCACTCTTGAGATAAAGGGACCCGTCTAAACATTTTAACGAGACCGGCTGTGTTGAAAGTTTTATAAACAAGGGCTTTATAGTTTCAGCACAGACAGTGTCTTGGTCTCCTTCATCCCCCTTCACCATAGAAACAAAAACATAACATACTGCTATCCCAATATTTATCTCCCTAAGAGGACGTGGTGACCCATGTTTGTTGCTCAAGGACTTAATCAAACCTTTATCCTTGTGCCAATGGGTGATACGCGGTGCCGTCAACTTCACTAGCCTGAAAGACGAACACATCGGAAGTCTTGCTCAGGAATATCTAAACAAGGCAACAGCGACATAACGTCCCCCCACGAATGATGATACTTGTTACATTCCTTTAGCATCCCACTCTCCACTCTGAGAGTCGGAGCCATGATGAAGCCAGCTCTGTCTTGTCATGTGAAGGACATGGCACATGCTGAGTCCGAGGCTTCGACGTGCTATAAGTGCACTCGATGCACGGTGCTGATGTAGTCGACACAAACAGCCACATCGAGCTGGGTTAGGCATATTTTTTTAGTTTATGGGGGCAATTTACAACCCTTTAATCTCTCATGATATCAATAGTGATGAGGTCATTTCATTCAACCGAGAGCTACTAGATCTAGTGAGAACGGGGCTAAAGGCCGTGAGGTTTTTCAGAAGGGAAGCTTTAGTGTGGGGAAAATGCCTACGTGTACCGCAGCAGTCCCCTCACCTGACACATTGGCCCTTTGTGTCATCAAGTAGCATAGTTAGCGAGCTAGAGTCAAACGATTTACAAAAAGCTTTTGATTCTTGATCAACAACACCGCTGCACTGTAAAATGAACTTAGGCTACTTTACAGGAGTGGTTGTTATGGTTCCGTCATGAAAAAGAATATCAAGAATGCGTTCGGGTACGAGAGTGGGTTGAGGACGTTCGGGTACGAGAGTGGGTTGAGGACGTTCGGGTACGAGAGTGGGTTGAGGACGTTCGGGTACGAGAGTGGGTTGAGGACGTTCGGGTACGAGAGTGGGTTGAGGACGTTCGGGTACGAGAGTGGGTTGAGGACGTTCGGGTACGAGAGTGGGTTGAGGACGTTCGGGTACGAGAGTGGGTTGAGGACGTTCGGGTACGAGAGTGGGTTGAGGACGTTCGGGTACGAGAGTGGGTTGAGGACGTTCGGGTACGAGAGTGGGTTGAGGACGAGGTAATGTCTATATTTGGCTCGGTTGCAACCACAGGGTACCAAAATGACTAAACGTCAGGTATATTTGTTCTTAAGGAGCAGAAAGGGAAACATATTAGCTGTAGAACATTAATTGTTTCATCATAGCTCTGTATATCTCCAACATCTACATGGATGTGAAAAAAATATGCCAAGAAATAGAAAAAAAACACGCGTTTGTGATTTTTAATGGAAAATCTGTTGTTTTGACTGCAGATTTCATTTTATATCCAACTGACCTTATTTGAAGGCTTCTTGACCATTGTTTCTGACTTGTGTACTGTATGTGAAGACTGAATAAAACCTTGAATGTTACACATGTTGAGCTTGACCTTACGGTGATTGATAGTGTGCAGCCCTATCTGAAGGAATGTTGGTGTCAAAATGTCAAAACAAAGTTCTGCATGTGTTCGTGTGTATGAGAGACAGAGAGAGAGAGATGGGATACTGAGATGTCAGAATGTCCAGGTGAATGGAATCGAAAAACAAAAGCATAATATCAAATGACACATCAAAATGTGCTGCTGATGAAATGATAAAGCTGACCAAAAATAATAACAATTCCAAATCGTTGCTCGCACTAACGGCATCAGTGATAATAGCGAGGGAAAGGGAGGAGAGAATGCTGTTTGTGTGTGTGTTCGGGCCAAGGTCATTAAAGGAAACTAAAACAAAAATGAATCGTGAAAAAACAATTTAGTAAACTAAATTAATTTAAATAATTAACAAACAAGTTTGGAAAAAGTAAAACTATACTGAAACTATTATCTTTGACTCCAAAACAAACTTAAAATCAATAAAAAGCATATGAATTATGTTCAGTTTTAGTCTTTTTCCCTAAACTTTCAATCTAGGTTTTCAATGGGGTTTAAAAACTACTGAATCTAGTTTGTGCATCACTATCACTAGATATCACCAGAGATTATGGAGGAATTGAGATGAAGCAGAGAGGCAGTTTCCCATTGAAAAAAAAGGGTCACGGTTCAGGTCGGTGTAAGTGGGCGTTACCCCTCTCCCATGAGCATGCTTTCTCGGGTAGCCTAGCGACCAGCAGGCAGAGACGACTGCTTCAGGCACTTTGACAACTAAAATAAAGTTGTTTTTCTCCTAATCTACTTATTGGAAAGATGTCAGTCTGGGCTCAGAATGCTCAAAACACATCCAGCCTGTCATAAAATTACTCCCTAATCAAATCAAATTGTATTAGTCACATGTGCCGAATACAACAGGTCCTTACAGTGAAATGCTTACTTACGAGCCCCTAACCGACAGTGCAGTTTCAAAAAATATGGATAAGAATAAGAGATAAAGGTAACAAGTAATTAAAGAGGAGCAGTAAAAAATAACAATATATACAGGGGGGTGCCGGTACAGAGTCAATGTGTGGGGACACCGGTTAGTTGAGGTAGTATGTACATGTAGGTAGAGTTAATTAAAGTGACTATGTATAGATGACAACAGAGAGTGGCAGTGGAGAGGGGGGGGGTTCAATGTGAATAGTCTGGGTAGCCATTTGACTAGATGTTCAGGAGTCTTATGGCTTGGGGGTAGAAG